>NW_027174238.1:0-21858 GCF_000499845.2 Phaseolus vulgaris | reverse complement strand
GGTAATTAAAGTCATTTAATACAGTTTCCGTTTCGAGCGTTTTAAGGTACTATAAAGGCTCCCAAGCGTTTCAACGTCTTAAATGCGCTACGTTTTCTAATTAAATGCGCTACGTTTTATGAAAGGCGCTTTAAATGCTAGGGTAGTTTAAATAGCGCTTTGAATGTTGGAAACGGGGTTCGAACTTTTGGCAAATTTTCCAGAAACTCTCTAGTTGCTTGCTCGAGCCTTGAGGTTACGGACAAGGGACTGGGGAAAGATCTTTGCCAGAAGGAGAAAATATACTAGACACAGTTCCTTTTTTACCACCTTCAGAGTGCCATACACGGCGCTCCGATACGGAGGTGCATAGTTTTTTGGTGTTTCTTGCTGGCTGACTTGAGCGTCGGAGTGCAAACGGCCGCTAGGGCGCCCCTTTGTCCTTCTTTGCAGGAATCCACAGGTAACCAGTGGGAAGAAGTCCCTAGCTGACGGTTGAGGTCGCGCACGAAGACGTCCCAGGTCAACCGGACGGAACATTTGGCGCCCACCGTGGGCCGATATAAAACATTGGTCCCATCGCAAGTTTGAAAAGATCTAACAGGTCACGATAACAATCGAGAAACAGTGAAGAATGGCCACCACTAGACGAGCTACCGCACGCGCTGCGCCAGAAGAACTATCCATGCAGCAGGTCCTGGAGATAATGGCGGAGTCGAAGTTGGAAAAGGAACGCATGCAAGCGGATCTCGAAACCTCGCATGTGAGGAACGAAGAGCTCCATCGTATAAATGAGGAGTTGTGCCGGGGTTTGCGGAATAATCGGGGGCAACGCAAACATGACGAGATGGAGAACCTCTCCCCGCCAAGAGAGTTTTCCAGTCCCTTCTCGCAGGAGATTCTGGATGCAGCGATCCCAACACGTTCGCAGGGCCCAAGGTGATCTTCACCGGGATGGAGGATCCTGAGGCGCATCTCTCCGCATTTCACACACAGATGTCCTGGTAGGCGGCTCCGACGCTGCCAAGTGCAAGCTCTTCATGAGCACCCTGAGGGGATGGCTATGGATTGGTTATCAGCCTCCCGGACGGCCATATCACCTCCTTCCGACAACTGTCGCGGTTGTTCAGGGAACAATACCTAGCAAACAAGCCCCGCCGCCGATTTCTACGATCTGTTTGATGTGAAACAGTATCAAGGGGAGACCCTAAAGGAATACATCAACCGCTTCGGGGCCTAGGTAGTAAAGGTTGGTACGTCAGAGGAGCCCATGATTGTGTACGCGTTCGTGAAGGGTGTATGCCCCGACCCTTTTGGCGAATCCATCATTCGCAACTGCCCTAGGGACTTTCGCTGAAATACGCCGTCGGGCGGGGAACATATCGCTTCTGAGGGAGAGGTGTGTGAGAAGCGCACCAGTGTCGTGCCCTCACGCCCGAGAGGATCGACGCGAACTCAGCCTGTCAGGGTCAATGAGACCACGACGGGAAGGAAGAAACCAGAGGGGAGACGCCCCTACGAGGCCAGAAAGCCCCAGCCCCGGGGTCCAGCAGGAGGCGATCGCCCGGCCAGGAGAGAGGGCGAGGCCGGCGAGATACAATTTTGTGGTGGAATTGAAGGACCTGATCGCCGTGCTTAATATAGCTGAGAGGTTTGAGGCGACCGGCGAAGTCTGATAAGGTGTTAGGGCCTCGAAAGACTCTTGGTGTGAGTTCACGAGGCTTTCGGTCACCACATTGATAACTGCCTGTCGCTGGGTTACCAGCTAGATGAGCTGGTGAGAACGGGTTTTTGAAGGATTATGTCGAAGAACAAGCACACGAGACGCCGGTTCTCGACGAAGTCCATACCATAGCTGGAGGTTTTTCCGGCGGAGGACCCACCGCTCCCAACGAAAGAATACGCGAGGGGGGTCAACTCGATCGAAGAAAGGATCTCGGGTGAGCCGTGGGAATCGGACCTCGTGTTCACGAGAGGGGTCTTCGTGACGAGGTGCCGCATGACAATGACCCCGTGGTCATTTCGGTTGTCACAGCTGGAGAGAAGGTGCACGGAGTTCTTGTCGATCAGGGGAGTTCAACAGACGTCATGTTCTGGTCGACATTCAACAAGTTACGGCTGTCTCCCGACCTTTTGAGGCCCTACACAGAGTACCTGTATGGGTTCGCGGATAACCAGGTGGAAGTCCGAGGCTACCTGGAGTTGAAGACTACGTTCACGGATGGAGAAGCCTCGCGTACCGAAAGCATCCGGTACTTGGTCGTGAACGCCAACTCCGCCTACAACATTTTGTTGGGCAGACCGACGTTGAACAGGCTGAACGCAGTAGCCTCCACACGCCATATGAAGATGAAGCTGCCAGACCTCAGCGGTAAGGTGATAGTTATCAAGTCGGATCAGGAGGAGGCGCGGAAGTTTTATGAAAACAACCTGAAAACGAAGAAAAGCGTGTTCATGGTGTTTGAGCGTCCGCCCAGTGTTGACACATCGATGACTAAGGCGACGCCCGCCGGGACAACGCTTGACGAGGCCACACCCGTGAGGGCGACGCCCGAGGTAGATACACACTTGGAGGAGGGACCTGACGATACGGCGCCTGTGGAAGAGGCGGTGCCCGTTCAGGATGATAGCAGGGACCAATCGGCGGCTAACGCCGTGGAGAGGGAGATTGGCGGCAAAACGTTTAAGTTAGGGCGTTTTCTGAGCCAAGAAGAACAGGAAGGGGTGGCAGAGGTGATTTCACGCCACTTGGATGCTTTCGCATGGTCTGCCTCGGATATGTCCGGCATCGACCCGGATTTCCTATGTCATCACCTCAGCATGGACGCCACGGTCCGTCCCGTGCGCCAAAGGAGGAGGAAGTTTAACGAAGAGAGGCAGCTGCTGGTAAGGGAAGAAACGCAGAAGCTACTGAGTGCTGGCCACATCAGGAAAATTCAATACCCTGAGTGGCTAGCCAACGCCGTTTTGGTGAAGAAGCGAATGGGAAGTGGAGGATGTGCGTGGACTTCACAGATTTAAACAAGGCGTGCCCGTAGGACTGGTACCCACTCCCCAACATCGACGCATTGGTGGATAGTGCATCCGGCTGCAAGGTGCTAAGCTTCCTGGATGCATTCTTGGGATACAACCAGATCAAAATGCACCCGAGAGATGAGAGCAAAACTGCATTCATGACAGAGACTTGCAGTTACTGTTACAAAGTGATGCCTTTTGGGCTGAAAAACGCGTGCCCACCTACCAAAGGCTGATGGACAAGGTCCTAGCGCCCATGTTAGGAAGGAATGTATACGCTACGTGGACGACATGGTAGTGGCGTCGCAGGACAGGGAACGACACGTGGCAGACCTAGAGGAGCTGTTCGTCACTATATCCAAATATCGCCTCAAGCTAAACCCTGAGAAGTGTGTCTTCGGGGTAGAGGCCGGAAAATTCCTAGGTTTCATGCTCACCGAGAGGGGAATAGAATCGACCCCGACAAATGCGCAGCGATTATCGCCATGCAAAGCCCGACGTCGGTAAAGGAAGTGCAGCAGCTGACAAGGCGGATGGCGGCGCTCTCAAGGTTGTTTCCGCCGGAGGAGAGAAGGAGCACCCATATTTTCAGTGCCTCAAGAGAAATAGTCGCTTCGCATGGACTGACGAATGCGAAGCGGCTTTCATTAAGTTGAAAGAATACCTGGCGACGCCACCGGTCCTCTGCAAACCGTTAACAGGAGTGCCCCTCCGGCTATACTTCACGGTAACGGAGCGGGCTATCAGCTCTGTACTGGTCCAGGAGCAGGACCAGAGTCAAAAGCCCATTTATTCGTGAGCAAGGCATTACAAGGCGCGGAGACGAGATACCAGGTGCTGGAGAAGGCCGCGTTAGCAGTGGTGTTTTCAGCTAGGAGGCTCCGTCATTATTCCACAGCTTTACGGTGGTAGTGATGACAAACCTCCTATACAGAAGGTGTTGCAGAAGCCTGACGTGGCGGGAAGAATGGTGCGCTGGGCGGTGGAGCTGTCAGAATTAGACATCCAGTATGAGCCTAGAGGATCCATCAAAGGGAAGTGTATGCAGATTTTGTAGCAGAACTCTCGCCGGAGGTGAACAAGAGGTGGAGGTGGGCTCACAGTGGTTGCTCTCGGTTGATGGCTCTTCCAACCAACAAGGGAGTGGTGCGGGATAGTCTTGGAGGACCCAATGGCGTGCTGATTGAGCAAGATCTGCGCTTCGCCTTTTAGGCAAGCAATAATCAGGCTGAATACGAAGCTTTGGGGCCGGAATGCTCCTGGCCAAGGAAATGGGCGCACAGAACCTCCTAGTGAAAAGCGATTCCCAGTTGATTACTGGGCAGGTGACGGTGAGTTCCAGGCGAAAGACCCGCAGATGGCGGCGTATCTGAAATACGTCCACTATTGAAGGGAGCATTTAACGCTTTTGAGCTGATACATGTCCCAAGGGAGCAGAATGCCGCAAGATACACTCTGGTGGACGGAGTGTTGTTCAGGCACGGTTTCACTCACCCTATCTTAACGTGTGTAAGTGGTGACGAGTGTACCAGAATAATGGCGGAGCTCCACGAGGGCATTTGCGGGAGCCACGTGGGGGGAAGGTCATAGCCTCCAAGGTGATACGCGCAGGGTTCTTCTGGCCAACGGTAAAAGAGGATTGCACGCGACACGCCTAGCGCTGCAAGCAATGTCAAAAGCACGCTGACTGGCACAAGGTGCCGCCAGAAGAGCTGCGATCCATATATAGCCCGTGGCCTTTTCATACCTGGGGGATTGACATCCTAGGTCCGTTCCCACTGGCGATAAGGCAGATGAAGTATTTGATCGTTGCCATCGAGTACTTCACCAAGTGGATAGAGGCAGAGCCCGTGGCACAGATCACTGCGCACAAGGTGCAACACTTTGTGTGGAAGAACATTGGTGTCGCTTTGGCGTACCTAGGCGGCTGATATCCGATAATGGAACCCAGTTTGTCAGTCGCAGTTGAGAATCTGTGCGCTGAGTTAGGCATCAAGCAAGTGTTCGCATCGGTCGAACACCCCCAGACCAACGGGCAAGTAGAGTCAGGCAAACAGAGTTTTGCTGAGGGGCTAAAGAGAAGGCTAGAGAAGGCCAAAGGGGCGTGGACGGAGGAAGTGCCAAGGATCGTATGGCATACCACACCACGCCCCCAATCTTCTACCATGGAGACTCCTTTCAGTTTGGTGTATGGGTCGGATGCGATGATCCCGGTAGAAATATACGAAAGCTCGCCACGCTTTCAAAACTTTGTGGTTGAAGAATCCAACGAAGAAAGGGGGGTAAACCTGGATCTACTAGACGAACCAGGGAGGAAGCCAGAATAAAAGCCCAAGCGGTAAAGAGAAGAGTAGCGGCAATATAGCTCTAAGGTAAAGCCACGACAGTGTCAGATTGGCGACCTAGTTATGAGGAAAGCCCCACCCGTACGAGCTGGAGAATATGCTGTCTCCCAAGTGGACCGGACCCTTCAGAGTTACCGAGGTTAAGGGCAACGTTCGTAAACTAGAGACCTTGGAAGGGGTCCCATCCCGCGCAGTTGGAATGCAGCCAACTTGAACTTTTATTTTAGTTGACTTATGTAAAGTAGTTGATGTAACAGTCTTGTTAAAGGGACGCTCTTTTTCCCCTCGCGGGGTTTTTAATGAGGTCACCCAAATAAAAGAAAAAACAAGTTGAGAAAAAACCTGCCCTGGTTTTTAGTCTTTATATTTTCCTCGTTTGAAGCGGCGATAGGCGTCGCAGTAAAGAAGGCGTCGCCAAGAAAGAAGCGTCGCCACGAAGAAAGGCGTCGCCAAGAAGAAGGCGTCGCCACGAAGAAAGTCGCAAAGGCGTCGCCAAGAAAGAAAGGCGTCGCCAAGAAAGAAGGCGTCGCCGAGAAGAAAGTATCGCCAATGTAGAAGGCGTCGCCCAAGCGCGGGCACCGCTAAGAAACATGACGGAGGAAAAACGCACAATATATGAGGGGTATGCAAAAGTGAAGCGGCGTCACAGAAACCAAGCATGGTATAGTAAAGTTAATTTTCAAGCAGTGTTCGAAACAAATGGGAGTAATGCGAATAGGGGCAAACATTACAAGCCCTGTGCCCATACAAAAAATTCAAACGAACCATTCTTCAGTGCCGCCGAAGTCAGCACGGGAGGAAGACGAAGCCCCGCTCCAGTTCACAGAGCCCGAGTAAGTCGCGACCTCCGCTTTTGGTTTATCTTCGAACCTGCACCAAGGGAGATGAACGTGTCAGAGACACCATGAAGCAAACAACACACAGACAGAAAGCAACAAAGGCGGAAGTTTCTAGGGCAATGACTCATATATATATACTTCTCGAGAGTTCCAGCGTTAAACTCCAAACTGATCAAGGTGGCTGAGTCAAAACCTCCCGCCTCAGCAAGAATCCGGCAAACCACCTGGTCATTCGGGGCTAGCTTCTTGAAGGGTTTGGATTTGAGGGCCCTCGTCTCCCTCACCTAGTACAGTGGAAAACCATCTAAGGCGGAGGGAACGAGATCAGAGCAGCAGATCTTGAAGAACCTGCCCTTCCACCTAGTGAATGAGTTTTGGAAGGGGGTCAGTAGAACTCTGTCGGGAACGTTGCTGAGGGTCACCCAGAGTTTATTCCTTTGCCTCTTCACCTCAAAGAAGTGAAGAAAGATATCAACCGAGGGTGCACAACCCAGAAACCCCAAAAAGGATGTCAAAGGCCTTGACGAAAGCCCAGCTATTGGGATATAACTGGGCCGGAGCAGCATTGATCTCTGTTAGCAGTTCCTTCTCAAACCTGGAGAAGGGCAGGCGCACGCCGATTGTCTTGAAAACCACCTGATAGAAATAAAAGAAGGGGACCCCGTCGTTGGCCCGTTCGTCTCCGCATATTGGCTCCCCAAGAGCGCAAGGGAGCACAACGATATCGTCGTCGTGCCTCCTCGCGAAGGCACGGTGATTATAGGAGCACGAATCCCCTTTGTGTTCCCTTATGGCCCTAGTGGAGAGTAAGCATGAGCATTCATCAAGAAGCTCGCTCGAAGCCCAAGTATACAGGTCCTTAGGGTTGATCCTGGGGGAGGAACACGAGAAGACATGCTTGAACAGAATCTGGAAGGTTTGAAGGCGAGTGGCCCACTGGTAACGCAAGGGTGAAACGCTGGTTGGAACGAACACTAGAAAAACTCTTCGCGGGGAGAGAAAGGGTGCAAATAGGTCACGAAAAGCGCATAAATGATGAGGATAGTTTCAAGATTTCAAAGGCTAAATATTGCGGTTTAGAGCGCCAAACGACGCAAGTGTAAGTGTTGCAGTTATAGCGCCAAACGACGCAAATGGATGCACCGTGCGATCGAGCCACGTGGCGGAAGATGGGAGGATGACCCTGGCACCACTTGTTAACACTCAGAAAACGTCGTATCGACAGAATGCCCGAGGTACGATGCGCCGTCGAGAGTGGGCCAGAAGGAACAGTAGATGTCAGGACCAAGTCAAGGGCTGAACGTCCCATCAACCATACGAGAAGCGCCACGTGGATAGCACAGGCGAAACCTTGAGCTCTTCTGTTCCGGCCGGTTGACCTGGGTCGTTTTATGCGTGGCTTTGTTCTGACGAGCTAGGGCACCTTCGTTCTGCCTCGTCTGTGTGTACCTGAAAAAAGAAGAACAAAGGGGCGCCCTCGCGGCCGTTTGCACTCCGACGCTCAAGTCAGCTAGCGAGAAACACCAAAGTAACTAGAAGTTGTATATAATCTCAACAACTGGAACTGTGTGACTAAACTGTGTGCCCTAATTGCCTTGTGCTCACAGCTGGGTGTGCCGTCAAGAACAACTAAGGACTACTGTTCTGAGTAACTTTACGAAAACTAGGTTAAAAAACTCATGCAACTGTGAAAAACTTACTTCACTAGGGCTTATTCGTGCCCTATATATAGGTAAAAACTAGGGTTACCTCTGCGTTGCTTGCTATTATCTAGGGTTCCTGGAGAAGGTCCTTGCGCCGCTATCTTTAGATCTTAGCGTATCCGGCCCATGGGCTTCCCTTATCTGGAGTGCAATGTATAATCTTATGGCCACTTGGGCTCTAACTTGAGCGCTGTATTTTCTCGCGCCATCATACTGTTCGAGTGCCCTAATTAAACACGTGTCATGCATGCAGCCTTCCTTGAAGATCTTTAATGAGCACGTGGGCACTGTCACGTGCCCTTTTGACTTGATCGTTTATTCTGTGCGGAGGGACCCACAGTGCCGCCACCCAACTTAGGGTTATCCCATCGTGTGGGCTCCCTCTCTGTGAAATGCTTACGTCATGCGGGTTGACTCTTCGGGCGATGCCTTACTTAGGCGATATCCGTTTGGGCGATGTCTTACTTAGGCGATGTCCGTTTAGGCGATGTGTTTTCTCGGATAGTGACACGTACCGGCGAGAACCGATTACGTACACTGTAGAACGCCGCTTCTACATGCGGCGACTACGTTGGCTTCTTGACCACCTACCCTTCTCTTGTCCACGTCATCATACCTGATGACCCGGCCGGTACACAAGCCCCCCAGTCTTGAGCTGATAACTTGCTTTCAGCGAAAAGACTAAAGCTTGCCCCCTGCTGCCCTTGCGGCGTTTTGATGACGTGTCATCCTCCCGACCGATTGACGTGACATTTCTGCATCGCCAGCGCAACGTACCCTCAAGGACTCTGACGATGTGATATTCTCTGAGTGAGACAGATGACACTTTAATCCGTTACTTTTACCTCGTGACACGTGGCCCACTCATAAGGCGCTTGCTTTACCGCTTTAATCGTGAGGCTTTGAATCTTGAAAACCCCGCATCTTAACTTTACTGACTCTACTTCTTTCGCATCTTTCTTGCACTATTCATCTTCTTCCCAAGAACTCCTTGTTCCACGTTCTTTCTTGCGACCTTGCCTTCTATTGCGTTACTGAACCCTTGACCCCCAGTTTCCTTACTGCCAGCACATACTAAAATGTCCACCAACCCTTCTTCCTCCCGAGTGAGTCACAAGGATCTTTATCCCTCGGCTTCGAGTGAACTCCTCGACGAGTATTCTTGCTTACTTTCTACTAGGGCCCTGAGGAACACGTGGGGGAAGCGTGTTCCTATGACCATCGTGCCTTCGCAAGAGTCACGATGATGACATCGTCATGCTCCCTTGTTCACGGGGAGCCGGTGTGCGGGGACGAACGATCCAATAACGGGGTCCCCTTTTTCTATTTTTACCAAGTAGTTTTTAAGTGCGTCGGCGTACGCCTTCCCTTTTCCAGGTTCGAGAGGGAGCTGTTAACGGAGATGAACACCGCTCCAGCCCAACTGTACCCTAACAGTTGGGCCTTCGTGAAGGCCTTTGACATTTTGTTTGGCGTCCTTGGATGTGCGCCTTCTGTGGACATTTTTCTTCACTTCTTTGAGGTGAAGAGGCAGAGAAACAATCTTTGGGTAACTCTTAGCAATGTCCCTGGTAGGATTCTTTTGACTCCCTTTCAGCAAGCCTTCACAGGGTGGAAAGGCAGGTTCTTCAAGGTATGCTGTTCCAGCTTGGTGCCTTCTGCTCTGGACGACTTTCCTTTGTACTGGACAAAGGACGCCAGAACCTTGAAATCTAAACCCCTTAAGAAACTGTCTCCAAGGGATCAGGAAGCTTGCAAGATCCTGGCGGGGTGTTGGAGGATTTGATGCGGCTGCTTTAATAAGCTTGGAGTATAATGCTGAGCTTCTGGAAAGATATATACGTGCGTGAGGCTTTTCTCATGACCTTCCACTTCTTGTTGGGTCTCTTGTATGATTTTGCTTAGAAAATACTTGTTTCACGTATGTCTCTTACTATACTTTACTCCTTTCTTCTGTTCCGTCCGGTTGACCTGTGACGTCTTTGTGTGCGACCTCAACCGTCAGCTAGGGACTCCTTCCCACTGGTTACCTGTGGATTCCTGCAAAAAGAGGACAAAAGGGCGCCCCTAGCGGCAGTTTGCACTCCGACGCTCAAGTCAGCCAGCAAGAAACACCAAAACTGTGCACCTCCGTATCTGAGCACCACGTATGGCACTCTGAAGGTGGGTAAAAGAACTGTGTATTGTGTGTATATTCTTGCTCTGGCAAACAACCTCTTTTCCAGTCCCTTGTGCGTAGTCTCACGACTTCGGAGCAAGCAACTGGAGTGTATTCTGGGAAAATTTGCCAAAACTTCGAACCCCGTTCCCAACATTCTCAGCGCTATTTAAACTACCCAAGCATTTAAAGCGCCTTAAAGCGCTTTTTAATCACAAACGGAACGCACTCAATCAGCGTGTCTAATTAGAAAACATAGCGCATTTAAGACGTTGAAAGTGTACCGCCCTGGTGGTCGGGTGTGATGACGTGGCATCCTGCTACAGTGTAGGCGTGTTGACAAGGCGCCAGGTTGGCAGAAGGGAAGGAAGTCGGAGGGCACGCGTAGTCGCCAGTTGTTAAGCTGGCGTGTTCCGATTTCCAGCTTACCAGAATAGGCGATCGCCAGGTTGAAGATGAAGTCGCCAGATGTAGACTCAGGCGACCAAGCAGTCGGAGATCGCCAGAACAAGCACATCGCCGAAGATGAAGGAGAAGCAGATTATGAAGGCGGCCGGCGAGACCACAGGGAAGGTGTATGAAGGCCCTAACTCGCCAGTTCCAGTAGAGATCGCATTCCTAAGTTAGCTATGCACTGGGCAGTACCATGCATAAGTAACTTAGCCAAAATGAGAGTAGAAGCGGCGCCAAGTCAGGGAGCCTCCAGATGATGGCACGTGTACAGTTGGATGCGAGCCACGTGTCCAAGTCTGTAACTGCCAGGAGAGAGAAAGCCACCAGGTATATAAGAGTTCTTAACAAACTTTCTGAGGTACGCACGTTCAGTTCATACACTTTACGCTTGCGAGTTAGAGCTGATTGTGAGAGAGGATTTGCACGGTTCTAGTTCTCTTAGTTTTTGGTGATACCGTCACTGACTTGAGCGTCGGAGTGCGATCGGCCGCAGCGGCGCCGTATCGTTTCTTTGCAGGTTCTTGAAGTAGATCCCGGAGAGGAACGAAGGTGAGAAGCGGTGCGCACGTCGATCCCTTGACGAGGCATTCTCCAGCGTTCCGGTCAACAGGCAGGATCATCAGGCGCCCACCGTGGGGCCGTGTAAAACTTGCTCCCATACACAGCAGCGTGAGTTCGTGGAAGTTTTCGAGGTTTTCTGCGTGGTTGTGTGCTGGTGCAACCGTCGTTCGCAGTTTCTTTGAGTTTCGTTCGGTGAATCGGCGTTTTGAACCGTTCGTTTGGCTTTTCGATCGGTGGAGTAAGGTTTTCTGCTGCTTACGCGTAGTCTGTTTGGTGGAAGTTCGAGTTCTTTTGTTTGTTTGGTTGTTCGCGGGAAGCGGTGGTTTCTGGCGAAGGCGTGGTTTTCTTTGAAGGCTTACGGTGTTCTTGAGTTTTCTTGCACTGTTTCGCACTGTTTCTCCGATTGATCGCTGATTCGATCGAGGCTGAAGTGTTTTTTTTGCTGCATTCTTGTGATTCGCTGAAGTTAATGAGAAAAATGAGAAGCAATCGTTCCAGTCCCGTGGCGCCTGTCGCTGCTGAAGGCGACACCGCCATGACCATTGCGCAGATGGCAGAGATGATGCGCTCGTTGCAGGCAACTGTGGAAGCCTCGCGCGTAGAGCAGGCGAGGATACACGAGGACCTGGTCGCCTCTCGCGCCAGGAACGAAGAACTCAGCAAGGTGACTGAGGAGCTGCGTCGAGCTCTTCAGGAGCAGCAAGGACGTTCTTCTGCTGAAGAGGTGGCGCCGTCGACGCCACCTCGTGTTTTCCCAATGCCTTTTGTTCAGGCGATTACCGACACGCCTATTCCCACGAGCGTGGTTCCGGTTAAGGCTGTCTTTACCGGCGTGGAGGACCCAGAGGCTCATCTGACCACGTTCCACACACAGATGATGCTGTCGGGAGGGTCAGACGCCGTCTACTGCAAGATGTTCGTGAGTACGCTCCAGGGAACGGCGATGGAGTGGTTTGTGAGCCTGCCTAACGGCCACATAACCAATTTTCAACAGTTCTCGAAAATCTTTGTCGAGCAGTACATTGTGAATAAGGCACCGCCCAGGGTGTCCTATGATCTGTTTGATATAAGGCAGTACCATGGGGAGTCCCTCAGAGACTACCTCAATCGCTTCGGAGCGCAGATGGTCAGATCGCCAGCCAAGGATGAAGAAATGCTGGTCTATGCCTTCAAGAAGGGCGTGCAGCCAGGGCCGTTCTGCGAGGCCTTGATCAGGGCTCATCCAGCGACGTTTGCTGAAGTCAGGCGACTTGCGGTGGCCCACATCGCCGATGAGAGTGAAGTCGCCGAGAAGAGAGGCAGCGTGGCTCCCGCCAGGCCACGCGCCCAGACCAGGATCCAGCCGCAGAGGGTGCTAGAAACGGCGGCGGCGGCCAGAAAAGACCAAAGGACTCGCTATCCTTACGACAGGAGAAACAAGGGAAGAAGCCAAGTGCGCCAACAACCAGCACGCCGGGAATACAATCGCCCGCCTAAGCACAAATTTGTCATGGGACTAGCGGACCTGATCGCCATCCCTAACATATCTGCTAGGTTGAAGGCGCCTGAGAAGGTGGGCGACAAGGTGTTGGGGTCAAAGCCGGACGCCTGGTGCGAGTTCCACCAGTGTTTTGGCCACAACCTGGACTCGTGTTTGTCTTTAGGATACCAGCTCGACGATCTGGTTAAGAGCGGGTTCCTAAATGACTATCTGCTGGATAGAAGGACGGGGGGAGCGTCGAGTTCCCAGCCAACAGGTGGGGAAGCCCAGCAACACGAGATGCCTATCCATGGGGAGATCCACACCATTGCAGGGGGTTTCTCAGGTGGTGGATGCACCGCATCGCAGAGGGAAAAGTATGCGCGATCGGTGATGGCAGTGGACATGTTTGAAGATCACTCGCCGGAAGTGGACATTACATTCACAAAGCAGGATCTTCGGGACGTTGTGCCTCATGACAACGATCCCATAGTTATTTCGTTGGTTACGGCGGGAAGGAAGGTCCACAGAGTTCTGGTGGACCAAGGAAGCTCGGCAGACGTGATGTTCTGGCCGACTTTCACGCAGCTGGAATTGCCCCTTGACCAGCTAAGGCCCTATGGAGGGTGCTTATATGGGTTCGCTGGCGACCAGGTGGAGGTCAGGGGGTACATTGAGCTGAGAACCACGTTTACAGATGAGGCTGGGTCGAGGACGGAGAAAATCAAGTACCTCATCGTAAACGCCCCTTCAGCGTATAACATCCTGTTGGGAAGGCCCACTCTTAACAGGATAGGCGCCATTCCGTCGACTCGGCACATGAAGGTGAAGTTGCCGTCCATGGAGGGGGTGGTGATCACGATAAAGTCTGATCAGAAAGAAGCGAAAAGGTGCTATGAGAATAGCCTGAAAAACAAAAGATCAGTGAGTTATGTAACAACCACCCCGCCTCCCGGTGTGAAGCCCAGACCGCCGGCAACAGAGGAGGCCGCCGGAAGAGACGTGGAAATAGTGGATGCTGAGCTGGGGGAGAGGAATGCTGGCCTGGAGGAGGAAGAGGCGCAGAATCGCCCCGAGGAAGCAAGGGAGCAGGGAATCGCCAGGGCGGTGATCGCCAGAGAATCCAGGCCCAAACCTGTCGAGCAGTGGCTCGAGAAGGAGATCGGAGGGAAAATCTTCAAGCTCGGAAGATCCCTAGAGGTCGATCTCCAGGACCAGATCGCCAAGGTGATTGAGCGGCATCTGGACGCATTTGCATGGTCCGCTTCGGACATGCCCGGGATTGATCCCGACTTCTTGTGCCATCATCTGGCGATGGACAACATGGTGAGACCAGTGCGACAAAGGAGAAGAAAATTCAATGAGGAGAGGAGGCAGGCGATCAAGGACGAAACACAGAAGCTCCTCGCTGCAGGCCACATCAGGGAAGTCCAGTACCCTGAATGGTTGGCAAATGTCGTACTGGTGAAGAAGAGTAACGGGAAATGGCGCATGTGCGTCGATTTCACCGATCTGAACAAAGCTTGCCCAAAGGATTCGTATCCTTTACCAAGCATTGATGCCCTGGTTGATAGTGCTGCAGGGTGCAAACTGCTGAGTTTCCTGGATGCCTTCTCGGGCTATAATCAGATCAAGATGCATCCCATGGATGAAGAAAAAACAGCCTTCATGACGGAGAGGTCGTGCTACTGCTATAAGGTGATGTCGTTTGGGCTGAAGAACGCGGGGGCCACGTACCAGAGGTTGATGGATCGAGTACTTGCACCGATGCTGGGAAGGAACGTGCAAGCCTACGTCGATGACATGGTCGTGACCTCGCAGGAGAAAAGCAAGCACGTTGCAGACTTGGAAGAATTGTTCACGACGATCGCCAAGTTCAAGTTAAAGCTCAACTCGGAGAAATGCATTTTCGGCGTGGAGGCTGGAAAGTTTTTGGGTTTTCTCTTGACTGAAAGGGGGATAGAAGCTAACCCAGACAAGTGTGCCGCCATCTTGGCGATGAGAAGCCCGGCTACGGTGAAAGAAGTCCAGCAGCTAACAGGTCGGATGGCAGCCCTATCTCGCTTCGTGTCAGCTAGCGAAGAAAAGGGGCACCCCTATTTTCAATGTCTGCGGCGCAATAACAAGTTCGCTTGGACGAAAGAGTGCGAGGAGGCTTTCGTCAAACTGAAGGAGTATCTGGCGAGCCCGCCGGTTCTGTGCAAACCGCTGGCGGGAATCCCTCTCAAGTTGTATTTCGCTGTGACTGAGAGGGCGGTGAGTGCGGTGCTCGCCCAGGACCAAGATCAGGCTCAGAAGCCTATTTATTTCGTGAGCAAGGTGTTGCAGGGCCCAGAAACGAGATATCAGGCCCTGGAGAAGGCTGCGCTGGTTGTGGTGTTTTCGGCGAGGAGGTTGCACCACTACTTCCACAGTTTCACAATACTGGTGATGACTGACCTGCCCATTCAGAAGGTCTTGAAGAAACCTGACGTTGCGGGGAGAATGGTGAAGTGGGCAGTGGAGTTGTCAGAGTTTGACATTAAATATGAGCCTCGAGGCCCGATCAAGGGGAAAATCTTTGCAGATTTTGTGGTTGAGCTCTCATCGGAGGCGACGCGGGTTGAAGGAGACGATTTCCGTTGGGTGCTTTCGGTGGATGGATCGTCGAACCAGCAGGGCAGCGGTGCTGGAGTCATATTGGAAGGACCCAACGGCGTGCTGATTGAACAATCTTTGAGATTTGCCTTCAAAGCCAGCAACAATCAAGCAGAGTATGAGGCGCTGATCGCCGGTATTTTGCTGGCCAAGGAGATGGGAGTTAGGGTGCTGATGGCTAAGAGTGACTCGCCGCTAGTAACAGGGCAAGTAACCGGCGAGTTCCAGGCTAAAGATCCACAAATGGCGGCTTACTTGGCGTATGTGCAGGAATTGAAGAGTTCCTTTGCCTCTTTTGAAGTAGTACATGTGCCCCGAGAGCAGAATGCCCGAGCTGACTTGCTTGCTAAGCTCGCCAGCTCAGGCAAGGGGGGTAGGCAGAGGACGGTGATTCAAGAAACTCTGAAGACGCCAAGAGCATTTGTAGCAGATCACCTGGTCCTTCAAATAAGCAAGTCGACGGAGAGAGCAGCGAGAAGCCATAAGTCCTTGACGCAGGAAACTCTGAGATCGCCGAGAATCAGAGCATGTCGAGGAGAGAAGGTGGACATGATGCAGGTCTGCACCACCCATGAGCCAGACACTTGGATAACGCAATACAAGCGGTGCTTGGTAGATGGCCTCCTCCGCTGGATCCAACAGAAGCTAGGAAGGTAAAGAAAAATTCCAGCAAGTACACGTTGATTGATGGCGATCTGTACAGGTTTGGGTTCACTCACCCACTCCTGGAATGCATACACGGCGAGAAGTGCACGAGAATTATGGCAGAGCTCCACGAAGGTATATGTGGAAGCCACGTCAGGAGTCGAGCTCTGGCGCGAGGACTCTCCGTGCAGGCTACTATTGGCCATCCATGAGAGAAGATTGCAAGAAGTATGCCCAGTGCTGCAAACAATGCCAGCAGCACGCCGATTGGCACAAGGCACCTCCCGAGGAGTTGAAGTCGATCTATAGCCCTTGGCCGTTTCATACTTGGGGAATCGACATCCTGGGACCTTTCCCGCTGGCGATCAGGCAGATGAAGTACTGGTGGTAGCGATTGAGTATTTCACCAAGTGGATTGAAGCAGAACCAGTGGCCCAGATCACCGCACACAAGATCGAAGGTTTCGTATGGAAGAACATCGTGTGCCGGTTTGGAGTGCCTAAGAGCCTGGTATCAGATAATGGGACGCAGTTTGCAAGCCACCTGTTGAAGAAGCTTTGCGAAGGGGTGGGAATTCAACAAGTGTTTGCATCCGTCGAGCACCCTCAAACAAATGGCCAGGTGGAATCAGCTAATCGGGTGTTGTTGAGAGGTTTGAAGAGAAGGCTTGAGAAAGCCAAGGGAAGTTGGGCTGAGGAGGTGCCCCGTATAGTCTGGGCGTACCATACCACCGAGCAGTCAGGAACCATGAGACCCCGTTTAGCTTGGTCTATGGGTGTGATGCCATGATTCCAGTAGAGATCCAGGAGAGCTCGCCGAGATTCCAGAACTTCGTAGAGGAAATTCGAATGAAAGAGAGAAGGCTGAACCTGGATCTGCTGGATGAGGTCAGGGAAGAGGCGAGTTGAAAGCTGAAGCTGTGAAGAGAAGGGTCGAACGAAGATACAACTCTAAGGTGAGCCAAGGCAGTTTAGAGAGGCGATCTGGTGATGAGGAAGGCCCACCAGTACGAGATGGAGAATAAATTGTCACCCAGTGGACTGGACCGTCAGAATAACCGAGGCGCTCGGGAACGGGGCCTAACCGCTTAGAGACGCTGGAAGGAGGAGCGATCCCTCGCACCTGAACGCCCACACCTGAATGTACTATAGTTAAGAGCTTTGTAAGTAAAGACAAACACAAATTTATATTACAATGTCTCTGTTAAACAGTTTGAAGGGGCACTCTTTTCCCTAAGGAGGGTTTTTAATGAGGCCACCCAATAAAAGAAGAGTTTTCGAAGTATAAGGTTTTCAGATTGCATGTGTGCTATTTTCAAAAGTTTTGAAGAAAGACCTAGTCATTTGTACATGATTTAAGGCAAGAAAAGATATATCGCGTGCTTTCTAAAAGGTTTAAGTCCTCATCGTTTTCGGCGATTAGAGGCACCAGTAAGTTTAAGTCTCATCGTTTTCGGCGATTGGAGGCACCAGTTAAGTTTTAAGTCCTCATCGTTTTTCGGCGATTGAGGCACCAGTTAAGCTTTCAAAGTCCTCATCGTCTTTCGGCGATCGGAGCACCAATGAAAGACCTCAACGCTCTCGCGCGTCCTGAGGCAAGTAAAAGACTCCTCGCCGTCGAGCGAGTGCAGGCGAGAAAGAGTAAAAGTCCTCCGTGTTCTGGGAGCGAGAAGATGTAACTCCTGGGGCAATGTAGAGGCAAGCTAAAAGACCTCCTCGCGTCGAGCGAGTGCAGGCGAGAAAGAGTAAAAGTCCTCCGTGTTTCTGGGAGCGAGAAGATGTAACTCCTGGGGCAATGTAGAGGCAAGCTAAAAGACCTCCTCGCCGTCGAGCGAGTGCAGCGAGAGAAAGAAAAGGTCCTCAGTGCATCCAGGGGGAGGAATGTACACCCGGGCAAGTTGAGGCACCAATAAAGTCCTTATCGCCGTTGTGCGAGCTAAGGCCAGTAAAGACCTCCTCGCGCGAGCGAGTGCAGGCGAGAGAAAGAAAAGGTCCTCAGTGCATCCAGGGGGAGGAGATGTACACCCTGGGCAAGTTGAGGCACCAGATAAAGTCCTTCTCGCCGTTGAGCGAGTTCAGGCGAGTTAAAAGACCTTCTCGCTTACGTGCGAGCATAGGCAAGATAAAATCCTTCTCGTCTCGAACGAGTTCAGGTATGGCGAAGAGGGTGGAAGAAGCTTGAAAGGTGGCTAAGGTAGGTTCGAAGAGAACGCCTAGTCACGCCGGTCTTTCTCTGAAGTTCAGGGGGCAAAGGAAGATCCCAAAGGGCGCTTCTACCCCAGATAAAGAAACGATTGCCAAAGCATGAGGCTAGGAAAGCTGATGTACCAAGAGGTCTTGGCGATCGGGAAAGTTCAAACGACGGCGAGAAGGTTGAAAGACTTGTTTGATAAAGCAGGTCGAGTGGGACGTTGTTTGAGCCAATGATTGAGTTACAGTTCGTTGCTTGAAGGGTATTCTTGCATAAGGTTAGTTGCCTTAAGAATACAAGTTGTTTAAAGTGATTATTGCTTAAGTTTGAATTGGCTCGAGGCAGTTACGTCAAAGTCGCGTTTGCAAAATCGCTAAGTTAAATCCGACAAAGTTAAACAGCAAAGAAGGTTAAAGCGCTTAAAAGAGTCAGGGAGAGAATACCCAGCTTGTCATCGAATAAGTATTGTGAAAGCACCATACAAGAGTTTTTACAAGAATATACAAGGAAATTATAAAGTAGCAGATGAGGTGGAGTTGGTTAGTCTTCAGCAGGAACGACCTTTCCATCTACTACTTCGTTGTTCAACGACACCATGCTGAGGTCGAGATCGGGGAATAGGCATGCGAATTGTTCCCGAGCGGCTTCGAATCCAGCAGCCAGAATCTGAGCAGAATTTAGCTTAAGTTCTTCAATTTGCCCTTGAAGTTCTTCAACCTGTTTCTTGAGCTCTTTGTTCTGCTGCTCCAGCTCTTCAACCTGTTTTCGGAGTTGTTCGTTGGTCTCTTGAGCATGGAGAAGGTCGTCAGTAACCTTCTTGGATTCCGTTTGAGCTTGGGCCAACTCGGCAGCCATCTTTCCTTTCTCCTTGTTTGCCTCGGCGAGATCAGCCATGGCGTCGTCCCTCGCTTTTTCTACTTGCCCAAGTAGCTTCTCGCGGTCGATCGACCTCTGCTCCAGTTTTTGCACCCGGCGGCGTCAGCTTGAATGTGAGCCTCCAGGTCGCTCGCCTTGGTGCGCAGAGGCACGATTTTGCTTTCCAACTCACTTCTCTTGGGCAAGATCATGAACTTTGCGGCGAAGGTCAGCAGCTTCCTTGCGCGCCAGCCTGAGCTCGGTATTCAGGGCATCCTCCACTCGGGAGTGTTCATTCTGCGAGCGTCAGGCTGAATGACATTTCTCCACCTCGACCTTCATAGTGCTATTTTCAGTCTTGAGGTGTAGAGATCGTCTTGAAGCCTCCTGGTGGAGCTCTCCACAGCCCTCGTTATGATCGATGGGATATCCTCTGCTATGGTTTTAGTTTGGCAGTCAGAGGTTCCCACATCCTTGTGACTTCAAGGGAAAGGTTTGCTGCTTGGAGAGGCGCCAGGGGGGCTTGTTGAGGGTTCTCGCCGCCACCTTCCTTAGCAATTCTTCAGTGTTGCTTCCTGGCGTGGCGACGCAATCGGGGATTCGGTAATCAGATTGGAGAGGTATGAGCAACCTCATCCCCGATTGGAACGTTTCTGCAGCTGAAGTGTTTGAAGGGGGCCCCCTCCAGCTGACACGTATGGCGTAGAGGCGCTTGGGGGGTCCTCCAGAAATTTGGCTCTTGGCCTCAGCTGCAGGTGGCGCAGTGGCCAGTGGAACGCTTGGACTGGTGATGAAGGGCTTGTGGTGTTGGCGATGAGGGAGGAGGAGCAGGCGTTGATGGTGGTGTTGAGCTGGAAGAGGGGTGGGGCAGGTGGTGAAGATGGTGCCACCCTTTTCCTCTTCGTAACGAGGCCATCCTCAGTGACCTCGTCGTCCTCTTCCTCCTCTCTTGGACGACTTGGGGGGCTTTCCTTTGGTCTTTAAGGACCAGTTTCTTTGCGCTGGGTGGTTCCTTCGGGTGATCGCCCATGACGATGGCCCTCCACCGCCGAGTTGGGCACCGTTTGGGAACCGGTCGCCAACCCGTGGTTTCGGGCGAGCGCCTTTCAATCGGAGAGCATGTTCCCCAACATGTCGTCTGCATGAAGAAAATGCATGAGTTAGCTCAAGGGAAAGAATAAGTGCATAAGGTAATAAACAGCAAAGCAGGTAGTATATGCAGAAAATAAAACCAAAGTCTTGCGCATGCACAAGACGCCCAGAAACAGCTAAACAGAAGCAGTCAAGACAAGAGTGTATGTCCTAACCTATTTGGAATCTAGCTGGTCTCAGAATTCGAAGGAATCAAGGTGGGGTCAGGAATGTATTGGCATCCGCCACCTCTTCCAGAAGAGACAAAGGTCTCTGTCCAAAGCTCCCATGCTATCAGGACTTCTGGGCCTCCTGAAGCAGCTCTTGGACTCCTTTTTCCCCTTGTCCACCCAGTACAAGGGGAAACCATCAGAAGGGAGGTGTCCTTGTCGTTTGCACGTACTTGGAAATTCCCCTTCCAGTCTTTGTACGATTGCTGGAAGATGGTAAAATGGATCTCCCAGCAATGCATTCAAGCTGACCCACAGGCGGTCTCCTGGGTGCTTGGCTCAAAGGAACAAAAACACGTCCACCGACGCGGGCAACCCCAGGTGGGCGCATGTTACTTGAAGGCTCGAACAAACGCCCAGCTGTTGGGGTGAAGCTGGGCGGCAGCAATGTTGAGCTCGGTCAGAAGTTCCCTCTCGAATCGAGTGAAGGGGAACCTGAGCTACCTTCTTGAAGAGTGTATAGACAAAGCAGAAGGGCCCGTCGGCGCTTACTTTGTCATCAGCACACACGGCAGGCGGCGGGCAAGGCAGCACCATCATCTTTCGTCGTGCTCCTTGTGAAACGATTGGTAGGCCTCGTCCCCTTAGTCAGCCGCAAACTGCTCCCGCAGTGTTCACAGAGGTCTCTTTAGAGGGTTGGGTGCCCAGGGTATAATGTTTTGAAGTCTGGCAGAGGGACGGGGGCTCCTCCAGCGTTAGGTGGAGTCGCCTGGGCCAGAGCAGATTGGGAAGATGCAGGCCTCTCAGCCTGCGAAGAGGAAGCGCCACGAACTTGTGTTGAGTCGTGTGCTTGTGAAGGAGGTTTCGTGCTGATGGAGGGGGGTTCGGGGTAATCTTGGTGCGAGTCATGATGGCAGCTGCAAAGGAAGAAGAAAGGAAAAATGATCAGGGGGTTACGAAGGCTGACTCGATCATAGAAGGAAGGTGAAAGACGAACGAATGTGAGTTCGTTGCGACGATCGACAAAGCCCTAAGTTACGCAGAAGGAGAAATGGAAAAACAACCCACAGCGTATGCACCAGCAGTTACAGGATGATGCAATCGGTGAAAATGCAAGGAAACCAGCAGATGAAGGAAAGTAATTACCTTTCGATGATCAGGAAGACGATGGGGAAGATGGTGATCTGGAGCGTTGAAGAGCGTTGAGAGTTTTCGCAGAGGAAGTTAGAGCGTTTGCAAGCACGAAGAAAGTGATGGAACAGTGGAACGAAATGGGTTTAAGGGTTTTCGAAATGGTTTTAGGAAGCGCTAACGGCAATGAAGAGAGCCGTTGATGAAGCCACGTGTCGAGCGATGGTGAAGGGTTTGGTGGAGCGTCAGAGCAGCAGAAAGTACAATCGCTTGGAATTCTGCGTCAGTGCCACGTAGATCGGTGTTAACGAAGGCTCTTTCAGTCTTTTCGCTAGACAAGTCTTCGCTTAAGACTGGGGGGCTTGTGTACCGCCCTGGTGGTCGGGTGTGATGACGTGGCATCCTGCTACAGTGTAGGCGTGTTGACAAGGCGCCAGGTTGGCAGAAGGGAAGGAAGTCGGGGGCACGTGTAGTCGCCAGTTGTTAAGTTGGCGTGTTCCGATTCCAGCTTACCAGAATAGGCGATCGCCAGGTTGAAGATGAAGTCGCCAGATGTAGACCCAGGCGACCAAGCAGTCGGAGATCGC
>NW_027174237.1:0-22149 GCF_000499845.2 Phaseolus vulgaris | reverse complement strand
TTACTCATCCACTTAGGATCACATATCACTATATCACATATGTTTTTTTTTTAAAAAAACGTATAATTGAAATTAAGGATGTGCCACTTAAGTGACCTACCTTTACTAAATAGAGGAAGGTCCTTCGCTTAAGCTATAATCCATAATCTATTGGTTGAATAATACCTTATGTAGCTTAAGTGAACTTATGTCACTTTAGTGATAATAACTTCAAAAGAGAGAAGGTATGCTTGACTTTTTCCTTGTTTGAACATAAAAAATGAGATTTTGAATGTCCAACTCTCACTGAAAAGATAATTAACGTTGACTTTAGTCGCTTAAGCGGACCACTTAAGCAATATGTCTTCTAACATCAAGCCACAAGTTCTAGTGTTATATATGTAACATTTCTAAATTATTCATAGCTTGGACAATGAAAGTTACAAATAGTTACTTCAAAATTTCTCTTGCTCAAATATGAAGTTATGGTTTAATAGAAGAAATTTATCTTTTGACCAATCACTTGAGCACTTAAATAATAATATTTTGTGCATACAATAAATATCATCTTTAAAGCTCACTCGAGTGATATATGTAAAAAAAATAGAGAAACCTTACTCAAATCTACAAACTTTATAACACGTATTCCTATTATTTGATCATGAAACATACTCAAATTAGTTGTATTTATCCAATTTGACTACTATAATCTAAAATAAGATCTATAACCATAATTACACCATTTTCTTAACGGGTTAATTCACTGTCCAAATATACTTAGAAATATCTATTTCATTTCACCAAATTCAACAAATTTCCATTATACCAAAACTAACTACTTCCAAAATTTCTCTTGGTTTTCCTTACCAAGAGATAACTTGCTTTGATAAAATAAAAGTCTAACACCTAATTACTTTCAACTTAAACTTCCAAAATTTCAATCTATAAAATCAACACATCCATCCATTTGTTCAAATTACCAGGAAATTCTTATTCCTTAGTTGATTTAATCAAACAAAATATAAAAACTCTCGATGCAAGGAGAAGAAGGTAAAAAGATAAATCCAATTATAAGAAAGTCATAAACTTACTTAAATAAAGATTATAGGTCTATTTTTATTTATTTTTGTTATCTCCTCAAATATAAAATGCGATTCTGAAAAAAGAAGAAGTAAACAATGACTCTAAAAACTTAAAGATAATACATAGAATTTAGAAAGATATTTTTATTTATTTATTTTTGTTATCTCCTCAAATATAAAATGCGATTCTGAAAAAAAAGAGTAAACAATGAGTCTAAAAACTTAAAGATAATACATAGAATTTAGAAAGATAAAATTTTATATAAATTGTGAATGAAATGTTTAAATATATTTGTAGTATTTTTTAGAAGAAATATTCCTTCACCATTTATTTAACTTTGAATACCAAAAATTAAAATTAGGATGTCTTTCAAAAATCTCACAAAACACATTAGAAACTAACCATGCATAATTTATATTTTAATCACATTATTTTGTATACATATGTAATGTTACTATATAATTTATTTGTGATGTGGTGCATAGAGTTGGCTAATTTATTGTTTTTGGTAAAAAATTCACATAAACAAATTGTGTTGGACATATTTAAGCATACTCAAAAATGGGCATTTGCAAGTATAGAAATTTAACACTATTAACATGTTATTAAAAAAAATTAATGCCTAAAACAGGAATTAAGTGTTGACTTTATAAAAGATATACTAAATACAATAGTGAATCCTAAATTTTATTAGTTCTTTTGTTGCAAAGATATCAATTGGGTTAATGTTTTCTATGTTACATCAAAATGATCAAACAATTATTTAGTATGAATAATTCTAAATTCTCTTACAATGTATTTCTATTTTTGTATAGTAAATATTAAATGCATTTTATATTTTCAAGATATTAAATTTAATACTACTATCTCTATAGAAAATGAAGAAAATTAGATAAGAGAATATAACATTATACCATGTAGTTGTTATCCTTTGGTTGAGTGAGAACAAAACCAGAGAAAAAGTAAAGTTAAAAAAGAAATTCTATCATACAGTAAACTACATAAAAGAAAAGGAAAGAGAAAACTATAAGCTAAAAATACATTTTCCCTTTTTTGGATGAAGAAAATTGAGAAAAGAATAATTTTTAAAATAAGAAATAACGTTTTTTTATGTTAAAAGAATGTAAAAATATTTAAATAAATCCTTTATGTCTAATAAACTTAAAGAAAATACATTAATTTTCTCTTTAATTAAATGATAAAAACTTTTTTTTTCTTTACACTTATCTTCATTTTGTTTCCTTTTATTTGGTTCTATGTCCCATTTGGAATGGGAAAATGAAATAGATAGGTTCCTAAACAAGAAAGTTTTTGCTTTGTTTACCTAAAAAAGAAGATTTCTGTTTAAACAAATCTCTTCTAAAAACGATGTTTATAACTATTAATTAAAAAGTTAATAAATAAATTTTAATAACTTTAAAAAAAATTATTTCTATATGAGATCAGTGTAAAAAGTTCTATAGAAGCTACCTATAAATTGTGAAATATTATGATTGAATAATGATAATAATAATATAATTCTTTTACATCATCAATATGTGCACACACAAAATTTTATTGATTAAAATAAAATAATAATTAATTTTTATTTAATGTAACATTATCATCCAAAAATAATATTCAAAATAACTGATATTTTATTTTGATTTAAATATAATTTTGGTACTATAAATAGTTTTATTTGATATTTTTTTTTCTATAAAAATAGTTTGTTAATTTTGCATTTTTCATTAACTGTAGTAATTACGTTTTTAAAGGATATTTTATAAAATTATTATTATTTTAAAAAATAAAATTTATAGGATATGATATAAAAAATAAGTAATTAAGTTATCTATAGAAAATAATAAATAAATTAATTAAATTATACACATAAAATGATTTAAATACCTTAAGTTAAAACACTTCTATTACCTTAATTATTTATACTAATATTGTCATATTTAATTCTAAAAATTAACTACAATTATTGCTGAAAAATAAACATGAAAAAGTGTCTATGATTTTTATGTAACTATTTCTTTTACGAGGACTCAAATTTAAGTCTTTTATTTTCAATGCCTTCTTTCCATTTTTTTTATATTATGCTTTAATAAAAGAACTTTAGAGACACTATTTTTTAAATGCGATCAGAAGAAGTAAATTATATTAATTAATTTTATTGAGTAGTGTAAATGCTTATTAATTTTCCTTATAATGCAACACTTTTTTATATTACAATTAAGTCCAAATATATAATAATTGGGTGAATTTTATTTATAATATCTATAAATTGATTGTAAATCTATATTAATTGTAGTTGTTTTTCAACAATCTTTTGTAATTAAAAAGTTGTTTTTTCTGTTTTGCTAAAATGTCGTTTTTATTAATTATAGCCGAATAAACACATTTTAAACAAGAAAAAAGAAGTTAATTTTTTTATAAATTAATATTAGTCTGTATAAAAAAAATTCTTATATAATTTTGAGATAAATTATTTCAAATTTTTTCCATTTTATTTTATTTTAGAAACTATGATGGGTTCTTGAAGGTGTATTTTCACTTCTCTGCAAAAAAAATTGTGTTCTCCATGAGTGCTGCATGCTTCACGCTTGGCTAGTTAATTTTTGTTTTTATTTTGTTTATTGGTGGCACGTGTTTGAAAAGGGAAACAGCAACACCAACACCAACACCAACCAACCAGTGATTGAATTTGGTCACATTCTTATAGAGCTTCGAATTTGACAAAGGAAAAACCCCACAGAGAGAAAAAGAATTTCCTTGTGTGCCAAAACGATTGGCATATTAAAGGGCATTTATGTGACGATATTGTCCCCTGATGATGTGAGTTTGCAGTCAAATCCAAATCATTTTTCTTTTGTGAGTTCTCATTTTCTTCAAGGCCTTGTCTGTCTGTTCTCTGTGTGTGTTTGTGTATGGCCACTGAACTACCTCAGTGTTCTCTGGGTGTGTTTTTGTGTTCTCAACAGAAACCGGAGTCGCTTTCTCTCTGCAGAAAGTGACAAGAGAGAGGGAGAGAGATAAAGAGGGAGAGAGTTTTTCAACCCCAAAAGACAAAACGGGTGATTACTTGAGAAAAAAGAGAGCCGTTGAGGCTTGGAAGAGAGCCATTCAGTTCCGGCCCTTTGGAACTTGTATCATGGTTTGTCCCAATTATCGTTTCTTTGCTTTTTACTATGTTTTTGTCTAGGTTCTTTTTTTTTTTTTTTATGTTTTTGGAAATGACCCTGTTTGAGCTTTGAGTGTGTGTGATTAGATTGTTTGAAAATTTTGGGTTTTGAAATTGGGAGTGATGGTGGGGTGTGGTTCTTTTTGCTGATTTCTTTGGTTCTTTGAAAAAAAAAAGTGATTTTTTTATGTGGGGATAGATGATCGGGCTTATGGGGTGGGTGGAATCTATATTTAGGAAATCTTTGACTAATTTGGGTGTTCTTGTGCGTATCTATATTCTGAAACTTTGGCCTAAATCTGGGGGCGAGTTTTATGGCTAAGGATGCGGTAGTCCTTCTTTTTGATATTTTAGGTTGGGGATTTGTGGTTCAGTCAAATTTTACTTGTAGATTTTGTGTGGATGGTTCAGATAAGCCATGCTTTCAAGTTTGATTTTCTTTATTTTCTTTGTTCCTCTTCGTTTTCTTATTTATGTAGTTTTCAGTTATTGAGGTTGGCTTTGTATAGGCTTTAGTGAGGTTTTGGTTAAATTAGAAGAGGGTAATCTTTGTTATGACTGGTAGATAGAACACAAATCCCTTTGGGTTAATTTAATCGTTTCCTGGTTTTAATTTGGAGAAACCCAAGTTGAGGTTTCTCCTTTCCTGCACATATCTATTGTGTGTGTGGAATTGCATTCTTTGTTCATTTTTGAATTTTGAATAGTTTTCTTTAGACTTCAACTTCGTTTGTTCGTGAAAACCCAGAAAAGTGGAGGGGTTTCGAGTTTGCATGCATGTCCTATAGAATATGAACCAAAGGCTATCAGCAGCTGGGGAACAAAGGCTTCATTGTCTTTAATTGAATGTGCTTGCATAGATTGGATCAGCTAGAAGTTGAATTTGTTGGGTTTAGATGCCATCTGTTATTATGTTAGAATCAAGAAGGTGCATTCGAATATTGCGAAAACAAGGTTAGGAATTTTCTTGTCTGACATGGAATTTTCCAATGAAATTTGTTGACAGAAGTTAATAATTTTCTATATTGGCTTATTTGTTATGTTTGACATGCCACTTGGACCCTGGTTTTAGTCCAAGACAGTTTTAATTAATTAATTATCCTTCAGCATGTCGCAATTTCAATTTGCCGCGTCGAATTTCTGATTTTTAGCCATTGCATTTCTGATAATGCCTGTCCTATTTCGACCATTTTGATATGAATATTATCATTGCATCTTTTCTTGGATAGAAGTCCCATTTCTGTGTGGCCATCTTCTTTTCAGATTGAAAAAATATGGCTAATTTATTGTGTTTCAGCAATGTGGCTGCTGTTTTTTTATTAGTTACCCCAGTCATTGTTTTGAATGGTGGTGTTGTGTCGGAATTTTTCCAACAGCCATTGGCAATTTGTGTAGGGAGAGTCACTATTATGGCTCCATAAACTGCATTGACATGTCCATATGGTGGAATTTGGGCCTTGCCCCATGTTCTGCCACACCATCATTTGATAACATTGACCCCAGCAGTTGTTTGTTACCTAAGAAGAGAAATTAGTTTTGGTAATATGCATATAAGGTTAGGCACACCAGGTTATATGGGTTTAGGGCTTTTAATGCTGCAGGTTTTTTCGGGAATTTTCTTTCTTACTCTGTTGCCAATGTTTCTATTAGGACATTCTCTACTAAATGGCTTGTTCTACCTTTCCAAGGCCAAATTTTTTCTGCAAGCAATCCTTTTTTTGTTATTTTTGTTAGAAACATTGAATTAAATTGTTATTGAAAGAAATAGGCTTATAAAATAAGAACGTAAAGAAGCATGCCATTTTTTGTCTGTTTCTTTCACTAATGTTTTCCTCATGTTCTTATTTTTAGCTTGTAAGTTTCTTAAGTTACCATTATCTGTTTATAACTTAGATTGATCTCTAGATGATTTTTAGTTCACTGAGAATCATTACAAGTTGGTAATGCAAAGATTAAAAGTATTTAAACATCAATTATCTAGAGTAATATCTTGTTTATCTTTGTTTTGAAAATTGTAATTTATTTCTTCTCATTGTTTTCCTTTTCTTGTTGGCCAATCATTCTAATGTGGGCAGGCGAGGAAGATGCATTGTGCCCCTCAAGAGATAGGTAATGATAGTCCAAAAGTTTCAGAAGCAAGAAAGGATTCCTTATCAACAATATATCAACAGCAAAATAAATTCTCATCTTTAGAGGTGACTATAAATTTCAGTCCTGTTTTTCCAAGATTTTTTAATTATAGTTTGGAAAGGTAGTTGATCCTTACCTCCATTTTTTTTTTCCTTTAAATTGAATTCTTTTATTCAGGGTTGTCAAGAATCTTCTCTTTCCAGGATTAACTCTGATAGTAGGTAAAATATTTTTGTGTGACTAGCATTTCTTTCATTATCTTTTGTTCTTATGGTAATATGATTCTATGATTAATTTACGTCTTTCTTTGGTATTGTCATTTGGTCTCCATGTAAAGGAGTTGCTCACTCTATTCTACGTTTTTGCATTATTCTTGTATTACCTAATTTTTTTTATCTTGTCAACGGAGGAAATGGGGTTGGAAAAGATTGTTGCGTAGATGTATATCTGTGACAAAAAATTCCATGAGGTTGTCTGGTCTTTCTTTGCAATGAATGAGGGTTATAGAAGACACAAAGAGACCATAACACCCTTATTTGGAATAGCTATTACAATTTTTTTAATTTCTTCATAAAGTTGATGGCTAGTAATGGCTACATGATTCCATTTTCAAAAGTTTTGCCATTGTTTTATTGCTCCTTACTCTTTTATTTTTTATTTATGTATTCTTGGAAGTGATTTATGGTTAAGTTCTTCCCATTATTGACCAGGTGTGCCATTATTTCGTTCAACTTTGAGCCTGATGGAACCTGGAGAATTGTTGCCCTACCAGGGCAGTGTCTCAATTACATTAACTTAGCTTCTGGTGTAAATATGGATGGTGTGCAGCTGCTTGTCTCTCCACCGATTAATAGGTTGAAGATTGATCAATGTAAGGGCCCTAGAATGCCTCTTCCTTCCTATGCTTATTCTGCTAAATCATGTACAAAAAAAGGCTTTACTAGTTCAAATGTGCTTCGTCGATGTCAAAACAAGATTGCCAACAGAGCTTCTAAACTGAATGAATTACCTGACAATTCGAGTTCTCAGAGCTCATTAGTCTGCAGCACTGGTTTGTTCCCTGATAGTTCTGCAGAAGTTAATTCATCCAATAAGCATGCAAGTAAATCCAAGGAAGACGATAAGTCTTTGAAGAAAAACTCAAGAAAACGTGCAAGAAAGAAATTTAGACGGAATAAGAAGAAGTCAAGTGACAGTGGCTCTACTGAACTCGAAGTTCTTACCGAGGAATATGTCAGTGCAAGTTTGACTTCTGAAACCTGCAGCAGCATTGTTGGGGATAAGGAGGGCACGGCAGAATTTTCAACTTCTGATGATAGATTAATAAAATCTGATTGTGACAGAAATGAGATGAATGACAACATCAAAGTTATGGAAGCACCTAACAATAGTAACTCTTATCTTGATCAGGCAGCGATGTCAAAAGATTCTTCACCTATTATTCCAAGTTCTGCAGGAGAATGTGCCACATTTGAATCCAAGAATCAGCTTAAAGGTAGGGGCCCTGAGGCAGTCATTGATAGAGAAATAAAGAACATCCAACATGCTCAGCCATGCAGTTTTAATGATATACAAGACACTTTAGTGATTGATTCAGTTTCAGTTGGTTCCAGAAGTGATGGAAGTATAAATGCAGATGATATAGGAAAACAGTCCAACAAGGCAAATTGCACAACCATTTCAGATTCGCAAGACGGATATTTTCTTTGTCAAAACCTGACGAATGATATTCACAATAACTGTGAACATATGGAAGGGGTTATGCACAGTGGTCAAAATTGCATCAGTAATGATAAGAGAGTTAAGCAGAAGAGAACAATGTCAAACAGTTCAGGTTTAAACAAATTTGGGGGCGTTGGAATTTTGCACAGTCGAAAAGGGAAGGAAAACAGTCATTCTGTGTGGCAAAAGGTTCAGAAAAATAGTTCTGATGGATGTGGCAGTGATTTGAAGAAAGTAAACACTACTTTGTCACAACTTGCTTCCATTGTGGAAAAGGATCCCTCGGTTATCAAAGAATGTAATTCTGTTGGTGTACATGGTGTATCAAAAACTGAGGATAAGAAACAAATGAAAAATAAAATTGGTAAGAAATCAAAAGGTAAAATGGACTTGGTGTCAAAAAAGGGACAGAGCAATTATTCTAGGAAGAATTTGCATTTTAACAGGTCTTTGTCAAATGATCATGGGAAGGTTGGTGTTCAACAGAATGATATGTTGCATATCTCATCTCAGGAATTTGATCAGCATGGATTGATCAATGATTCTGGATTGAATTCTGATGTTCACTGCTTGCGGGACGGGGTCCAGACCGTTGGAGTTGAACAGGTAACATCTGAACAAATTCACAGTGCAGAATTTCATCTGGAGGAGTCAAATCCACAAAATAGTGCCTGCCATACTGTTGTAAAAACAAAAAAGGAAAGTATAGATAGTCAGGATAGCTCATTAGTAATGCCAAGTGAGAATGTCAATCAATCAAATATGTCTGTGGAGCTGTCTCCAGCGTCTTGCGATCTTGAAGGTGATGAGGTTGGTCAAACAGAGAAAGAAGTTTCTTCTGCAGATTGCAATGCACAAAACCAGTGCTCTGGAACTACCTTATGGAAATGGATACCAGTTGGGAAAAAAGATACAGGGCTGGAAAAATCTGAATCAAATATTTTACCACCGGATTATTTTGATGCATCCTCTAGTAACAATTTTAACTATGAAAGTAGTGTTGAACCAGAAGTGGTCTCTTCTGAAAGTAAGGATTCTTCACTAAATGCAAGCAGAACATCAAATGGCCAGAGTTACAACAATGTGTGCTGTCTAGGTGAGGGTGAGAACCATAAATTGGGTGGGCAGGTTGCATTTACATTGACACAGCATAGGGACAAGCAAGAAGTTTCTAATCACATGTTTTATGAAAGCAAAAATCAAGAAATGTTAGAAAAGGATTCTTACAGAATATCTCAAGCTGTGAATGATGCATGTAGGGCACAACTAGCTTGTGAAGCGGTGCACATGGCTACAGGTGGCCCAGTTGCAGAGTTTGAAAGACTACTTCATTTTGGTAGTCCTGTGATTTGTAAATCACTTGATTCAATCAGTTGTTCAACCTGTTCACACAACCATGCTGGTGCTGTCTCACTCTGCAGACATGAGATCCCTAACCTACCTTTGGGATGCCTGTGGCAGTGGTATGAGAAACATGGGAGCTATGGATTAGAGATAAGTGCTCAGGATCATGAAAATCCGAAGAGACAAGGAGGTGTTGGTGATTTTCCATTCCGGGCGTATTTTGTCCCTTCTTTATCAGCAGTTCAGCTGTTTAAGAACCATGAAAATCAATGTGTAAATAGCGGTGAAAATCTTTCAACTTGTGAAGTTTCAGAGGCATGCGAAATGATTGATATTTCAGAAAACTCATCTACTGCCAGTCAACAATCAATATTTTCTGTTCTCTTTCCTCAGCCTCGCAATCAGGATGCAAGCATTGAAACACCAAAGGAGACAGCTTCTATCAGCAATAGATCTATTCCGTCTATCAACTCAATGTGCTCTGGTGATTTAGAACTTCTTTTTGAATATTTTGAATTTGAGCAACCTCAACAAAGACAGCCTCTGTATGAGAAGTAAGATTGTTCTCCTTTATCATCAGAACATAATGGTTTTCAGTGTATCTATCTGTCTTCAATTTTCTGGAATAGTTGGTCCTTTCCATTTTGTTTGTTCCTTGACAGATTATATTATACTGAGTAATTTAAATAAGACCATCAACAAAATTTATGTCATTATACTCTGGCAATTAGGAACATGAGGTTTTCATCTTTTTCTTGTCCATAGAGTAATAGATGTTTTGCTGCTATAAGAAACTGGTTTGGTGGTTCAACACATGGTTAATTTGATTTGGATCTTCTTTCAGGATACAAGAACTTGTTAGAGGAAATATACCAATCCAGTCTTCAACATATGGGGACCCAACAAAACTGGATTCAATAAACCTGCGAGATCTTCACCCTAGATCTTGGTAAGTGATCTACATGTCAACTATATTCCACGTGCAAAAGAAAATGTGATTGTATCTGCCTTAAGATCAGATAATCCGAAGTGAGTTTTTTCTTGACTTAATTTTAAGTGATGTTTCAAATGGTAGCGCTAAGACCACCTGAATTGCAGGTTCTCAGTTGCATGGTATCCTATTTACCGCATACCAGATGGCAACTTTCGTGCATCTTTTTTGACTTACCATTCACTTGGGCATTTGGTTCGTAGAAGAACAGGTTCAGATTTGTCAACAACAGGTTCTTGCATAGTATCCCCAGCTGTAGGTCTTCAAAGCTACAATGTCCAGGTATGAATTATCTTGCATCTTATTCTTCCAGCATGAAAGAACCTTTCAGGTTGTTCAAGCAAAAAATTTCCGGATAGTCCATTGCAAATAATATTAGGACACATTACAGTTATTCTGTTTTGTGGCTGATTTCAAGATAATTAGAGCTTTCATTGGCATAATCAATCATGTAAACCACAGTTTATTTGGAACAATCTTTCCAAGGGTGGAGAAGTTATTACATTAGGAACATTATTGTAAGATGTAGGAAGTATGTTGAATGGACTGTTCAAAATATACTAGTTTGTGTACTAGATGGGTATGTTGGATAATTTTTTAAATAGAAACTTATAGGAAAAGAAAAATAACAAGATAAAATGAATCAAGCGCTTCCATAAGCATAAATGAATTTTCAAAACTTTTGATATGTAAATTTAGCACTTGATGTGTGATATGAACACAGGAGAAATGCTGGTTCAAGCTGAAGAACCTGCAGTAGCAGCAGCAGAAATGGTGGCCTTAGACGCTTCTTAGTTCGAGAGAACGTTAAGACACTTGAGGAAACACATCTCTGATGGCAAAGCTGTGGTGAACAAGGGGAAGCTAACATGTACAAACAGACATCCAGATTATGAGTTTTCTTGTCTAGGCGACGGTATGACACCTAAGTTTTCTCCAAAAATAATCATGAGTAGTAGACCAGCTAGTTACAACTTACAAATGATTTGGCTACATTCATCTTATAGGATATTACTTCAAAAGACTAAGAATTGTTGATGGTGGCATGAGTCTTTTTATGTCCTAGTCCTCAACATAAAATTCCTTTGTACATACATAGCTTCTGCAGACCATTTTTGTCTCCTCACTTTCGATTTTGCTCTTGTTTAGACACTGCAAGAAACACTTGTATCGATAGTGAGAGATTTATTGCAGTTATTCGTATTTCCTCCCTGTAGTTCAAGTTCATCATTCTTGTTTTCATACCTTCATCTTATACTGAATGCTGCGTTCATACAATATTACTTTTGTTGCATTAATGTGTAATTACTCATAACATCCACAAAAACTATTTGTCATTTGAATCACTTGCATCTTGTAATAAAATTAAGGTTTTTCATCAAAGTGTGTCATCCCACAAAATTCTTAACTCTTAGCTATTCCTTGTAAACATTTTAATACCATTTAGTCTCTCTTTAGCTCGTATATTCTGTTATTGAAGCTAAATATCATAATTGCTATAAAATATTAGCAGGAATGCTTTTCCAATTTGTATATGTTTTTTAATTCAAGATAGTATGTTATTTTTTTCAAATAATGGTATCATTATAACAATTAGGAATATTTTTATATTATTAATATACTAGATTTTCAAATACCCATTTATCTTTTTTTATTAAATATTAGTGCACTCAATAATTAAATACATATTTACAGCTATACATCGACCTCTATATAAAATCTATCTATATCTACTATTTTTCAGTGCAACCTTGACTCATTTTTTTTCTGTAATTTTTTACCCTTTTTTCTATCTTTCGGCAATTTCCCCTATATTTTCATTTGATTAAAATTTACTAACGTTCTTTTTTAAAATCTTACTAACAATACTTACATTATATTATAGGGGTGTTCGATATACACTCTGAACAATAACACATTTTCAGAAACAACAAAGAAAATAATTGATTAAGTCTTTTCAAAACAAAATTCTGAAATGTTGAGTACTCATTTATAGAATAAATAAATAAATGTTATAATTGACAGAGCACTCACAACTTAAAGATATTAATAGTTATAACTGATGATGATGGAGATATGCATATAAAATTGTTACAATTAATAGAGATAGATATTAATATTTCTTATATGAGATCGGCTAAAGCATGTATATCTTATGAAAAATCGAGGATGTAAATGTTTCATTATTTGATTAAAAAAAAATATGAATTAAATGAATAAGATCTTTTGGAGTTTAGTCCTAACAAAATGACAACTGATTTAATATGCTTTGTTCTCTTATGAAATGTGAGATCTTTGTTATACATATAACAAATTATTGTCACAATAGACGATACAAAAGTTAAAAAAATATTAGTATGACACAAATATTGTAACTAATGAAGTTCAGAAACAAGTGAATCAAGTGTTTTGTATTCTGTCTCTAAAGAAGATCTGGATATTGTAGACTACTTTTAGACTTCCATGAAATTAAAGAGTTTTCAATAAACACACAATAACCAAATAATCAATTATAGACCTTTTAGAATCAATGCAAGTTCTCCCATCAGAATCAGAAAAAACTTTGATAACAATTTGATTATTACTAGGAAAGAATAGACCAAGATTATGACATCCTTTCAAATATTGTAATACACGAAAAGTTGTTGTCATATGAGGTTCTTGTGGATTTGAAACAAACTCAAATATCAGACCTAGTGTGAGTAAGATATAACAAATGCCCAATCAATCTTCTATATTCACTAGATCCAAAAGTAATGAATCTTCACTTTCAAAGAGAGATGGTTCCATGTGAGAAGTGATGGGTTTGCAAGCCAATAAACCACTATTAGAAAGGAGATATAGATAATATTTTTGTATCTATATTATCATCTTTTTTATATTAGACGGTCTAGCATTGTGTTAGATGGTTTATGTTGAATCTTTTTTTAATTTGATTGTGAAACGATAGCGATTAGAGATGAAAATGTCTACAAGTTTCCAAGAGGATGTACCTAAAGAACATGGAGATCTACTTAAATGTTTTTCTTGTGCGATGTTACTCATACAACCTCCATTTGATTACATTTAAGGTCAACCAAGCACAAATAACCAGCCAACCAAATATTTGTCTATATGGGGAGCGCCCTTAACGTATTTAAATCCCTTATACCAATGTTGGGGATCAGAAAAACGTTCTGGATAAGCCAATCCGTAATGCGACATTCTATTATAGATTACATAATCTTGAATGTTTATCCAAATCCGAGAGAAAGTTATGGATTGCACAATTCGAAAGTTACACACACATTTCAATTAATTCTAGATTATGTAATCCATAAGGTATTTGCGGATTATAGAATTCAAAAGGTATTTTCAAATCTAGGAATATATTTTTGATTTTGTAATCCAAAAAGTATTTCTTTTTAAATATATTTCAGATTGTAGAATCTGAAAGGTATTTATGGATCTAGAAATATCTTTCAAATTTTACAATCTGGAGGAGGTGTAAACAGAAAAAAAAAACATTTTTGGATTATAGGATTTGGAATATATTTTTTAAGGACAAAATGGTCTTTTTACCTGAATTATGGGGGTGTAAGAGAACTTATGGAGTATGGAGGTGGAGGAAGAAATAGCTCATAATCAATGTCACTAATCAAGTGATTGATTATTTTAAGTAATCACTATTATCTTACCGTTGTTTTAAAACATACATGCACACTTTATCTCGTAAACAATTGATTTGTTTCATCTTTACTATTCACATTTTATTGATTAAGTGATGAAATAAATATTAAATAGTTCATTGTGTTTAGATTTATTTTTTTCTAAAAGTTGTTTGTAATGTTCCCTTAAAAAGTAACTTTCTCACATTTAAAAAAGAAACTATATGAAATTGAAAAATACTCCTATATTATTATTAAATCGAATGATCACTATTAAACAAAAATATAGCTTATAGTAAGATGGATTTTTTTCTATTTAATAACATAATAATTCTAATATATGACTTGATTTATTTCTTATCTTAAACGTTTGAGTTTTAACTCGCATCTCTTTAAATCTCATTTGAGAAACCCATTTAAAGACATAAAGGTTGAAGTTTAAAATAAAATTTTATATAGTAAATTTAAACTTGTGTTAAAACTTTTCTAAAAGTAATTGCAGATCATTAAAAAAAAAACTTGTATAACATGTTTAAATTATGATTAAAACTTTTGTAAATCTCAGCTTAAAAAATACAAAAGTATTTTTCTTAAAAGTATGGTTAACTCTCAAAAGTACTTTTTAAAAGTTATTTTTCACCAACCCAATCATCTACCTAGTAGTTTTCAAAAGTTATTTTTCACCAACCCTTCATCCCATATTTAAATATCATGGAACTATTTTTTAAATTTTATTCTTGGTTGGTAATATTTAAAATAGTAATATAAACACATTTACTTAATATTATTTAAACACGTTTCATTTTTATCAAGGTATTTAAAAAAATATGCAAACATAACTCATATCATAAGAAACTCTCTCTTTTTACTAAAGTTAAGATTACAATTGTTTTTTATTCAAATTTATACTCATAGTTTGTTTTATGTATGCTTGTTATAATGATGAATTCTGATTATTTACGTTATCTTAGTTTAAAATAATTAAAAAAAAAAAGATGGCGCAAGCTTAACGCACATGGAATCGTCGTTATCAAACTTAAATAATCCTTAAAATAATAATAAACAAATAACGCACGCCATCACCTAAATTTCGTTCCATTTCACTATCTAACTTTCACCTTATTGCATTGGATAAAGTTATCATGTGATTTTTTAATAATATTTAAAAAAACTAAAAAAAATACACCTATATTTTATATTTATTGGACAGTTTTTTTTTATATAAATTCAAGATACTTGCAATTGTCACATGCGACACATTTGTAAAAAGAAGTAAAGAAATTTCTGAAGTTGAGATTGAGACAATCATTTAGTTAAATTCAGGTCAACTCTATTTTGTTTAGTAATCTAAGTAACAAGTAGGTTTTCTTTTTACATTTTTATTTTAAACATCACTACCAACCTTAATATCACGGTACCCAAAGTGTAACAAATGATCATATACCATCACATAGATAGAAATTTGTATAAAAAAGAAGAAAATAAATAAATATAAAAACATAGAAAATTATTCTTATAAATTTATTTTAGATATTACTATCAACCTTAACATCTCAATGTCAATCATGTTATGTTTGCTTAAAGGTTTCTTTTGTTCACGATGACGAATGTGAGAGGATATCGTGTGTTTGTATTAAGAGAAGTGCGGAGAAAAGGAGAGGGTGCATACCAAACAGAAAGTCACGTAGGCAAGAGTATTTTTTTTTCTTTTTTTTTCCAGTTTTTGGCTCTGTATGAAATGTGGGCACGATACTTTCTATATAGATTTCATGTAGAGATTTCCTGAAGTGCACCATTGAATGTGAAGAGCAATGTTAATGTCGTTGGTATGATTTTGAAATGCATAAATAAAATAGCAATGTGAGTAGCTTAAGTCTAGTGTCAAACGTTTGAAAATTTCTCTGGGAGTTTGATCGTGAGGGCTACTTCCATTCTTGCATTCTTGTTTGTTGTTGTTAAATCATGGTGTATAAAAGTGTCGTTCTCGGTGCCTGTGGGAACCATTGGAAGGTGCATGAAGGTGTATGCAACAAGTGGTCCCATTTCCAGAACTTCATAACACACAAAAAAGACACCACAATAAAGACATAATCAATTTTGTCTTTCATATAATCGATTAGAGACTAAATTTTAGTGCCTAATCAATTATCACACTTGGGTAATTGATTATGGTTTCAGTTTTTGGTTCTATGTGAACTTATGTTCTTATTTCACAAACTTAACTTGTTTGTTTTTGGTTTTTTTTGGTTTTGTTATTGTGTAGAATTGATAAAAACATGATTGTGTTGCTCATAATGGTTTATAAGTGTTAAATTATTTATTCCTGTCTAACTTGTTTAAATTTTATATATATTGATAATTTCTATCTAAAATTTTGTACAATTATGAATGTCAAAATTTATTTTTAATACAGACACAATTATTGTTCTGACAATTTTTACTTTTTACAAATTTACATAATTTAATTTTTATCTAAATTCAGTTAAGTAACCCGTATTTTTTTTAAAATAATTATTAAACTATAAAAAAAGATTATTCAACGGTACTTATAAAATTTATTTTATTATTCAAATATTTTTAAATACATAATAAATTTGTAAACTTACATTTTACATATTTTAGAAAATTAAAAAATCTCTTATAATCATCACATCACTCATAAATTTCAATAATTTTTTTTTATCTTACACTTTTTTTTCTCAAATCCTTATACACAATTCTCTGAGTCATCATATATCATCTACTAAATTCAAACACGGTCTAGTAACAAATAACCATATATCATCACATCACCATCACATCAAATAAAAATTTGTATACTAAAAAAAAAAATATATATATAAAAACATAGAAAATCAAAATAAATTCATGCCCAGAAAAAAAATCACAAAGTTTACAAAAAAGTATTGAATCAAACAAAAATTAAGAAATTGATACCTATTTTGAAAAAACACTAAACTAATGATAGGAGGTAAAATATTAAACAACTCAAAATCTAGTCTATTATTAATTCCAAACTTAACAAAATTATATTCACAATAACACGAATCTTAAAATTTATTAACATGAAAACAAAAAGAGAAAAAAATCTATTATCACATTCCAAATATTATTACCCCAAATAATATCATTACAGTGAGCAATGCCCATACCCAAGATTTGATTTTTCTTTGTCATAAATTAAGTTGAATTCTTCTCTTAGGATAATACAAAAAAAAAAAAAGTATGAACAGAAATTTGAAATGAAAGGAGTGGGCGAAAGATTTGCGCATGCATACAGGATATTCTGCAATCAAATTTTTCTCACTATTATGGTCCATGTTGTGTGTACCACGTTTCAACTCTTTCACATACTTTATTATTATTTTTTTTCAATTCACACTGTTCTCATATTTTTAAAATTTTTGGTCTTCTTATTTTTTAAAATTCATATATTTGTACGGATGATGTGAAACTACAATGACGGTATCGAAAAACCTTTCATTTAAGGTCTAAGGGGAGTGGTTTCCCCCTAGTTGAAGGGCTAAGGAACATTTTTGTTTGATGATTCGTCACGGTTTTATCTTTAAAAGATATCTCAATGAGTTGGAGGAGGAAGTAGTATATAAATTGTCACTGGTCTCGACTCTTAAACGATGTGAGACTATATTGGTGGTACCGAAACATACAGTAATAATTATGTACATTTGTCTTGGTTGTATTTATTTATATGACCTTGATATTGTTGTATCACTAATGTATTGTGATTAAGAATGTATTATCTAATTTATCATATGATTTATTTTAAGTTAATCGATTACTAACCTAAATGCATTTTTATATGCGACCAGTCAATATCGGATACAAGAGTATTTTTGAGTCATTTAGTGTCCTAATATATAGTTAAATTAAAATTTATGGAAACAAATATAGACAAAACTAAAATTAAACCAAAATTAGAGATTGGAGTAAAAAAAAACCAAAATTATCAATTCATTTCATTCAATTTGTTATAAAAATAAAAGCAATAAAATCAATTAATTTTTCACCTGTCTCAATTGAAATGCATTTAAATTCCACAAGGAACCTTTGTTGCCTTCAATTTGAAGACGGTGAGGTAACGAGGTCAACATAAATACATCCATTGATAAGTAACAAAATATTCTTCTTCTCATGCCACCAAATATTTTTAAATATAATAATAGATATTCCATGTTCTATAATTACTTTAAAATAAAAAGTGTTACAAATGTGTTTTATTGTATTATTCAAGATGAACACGATTCCTTCATAATCTAAGTATACGAATATAACTTAAGTTTAGTTGCTTCTAAAGATTGTACACATAGATGTAATTTTATATCATCAACCAATTATATGAATTGTTTTGGATGTGATTTTTAATAACTATTAGAAAACAACAATCTTATCATAATTAATGTTTCTTATTCATATAACTTCAAAATCTTTGAAGGAGATCAAAGGTCAGATAAAAAATTTCAACCAAAAGATATGAATATTATTTAGTATCATGGTAGAGAGTTTATTTATAAAGATAATATTCAAAATATAAGAAAGACTTACTATGGATATAAATAAAAGATAAATTATATTTAAGATCGTCAATTTTGTAATTTATTGAAGAATCCTACATTGGGTGGAGATAAAAATATTTTATATTATATAAGTGAGTACAAATCTCATTTAAAAACTAGTTTTATAAGGTTGAGTTAGATTTAGAAGTGGACTTTAAGACTTTAAACAATTAAATGTCATTGTGCATTTTTTTTTCTATAATATAACATAACTTATATTCTTTTTTTAGCCAATGATAGAGTATCTAAAATATTTTTCCTAAAGGATATAATTAGTAAAACCACAATGTAGTTTTAATTTTAAGAGTTGAATATAAATAGAAACAAAATTTTGATAGAAGATTCAAAATTTAAAAAAAAAATAGAAGGAAGATATAAGAAATGCTAAAAGGAGATATTAATTTACTTGTCAATAACTTATATTTTGGTATTCACTCTCAATATTTGTTTTCTTCATATTACTCAAATCAAATTTTGTTTTGTATATTTATTTGTTTTTATGTGGATGTACTTTGTAGAAAAAAATATTTCTTGTTGTTTAATTCCTACACAAATCACATATATCATTATTGGTCCTCGACAATATAAATCTCAACATGCATATCAAACATGCCACCATATATCATCCACGACATGTAGTAATATTTCCCATAACTAGAAATGACTTCCTCACTTGAGTGATCTCATGTCACTTAAGTGAGATCATAATAGGTTCTAGTCATTCCTCACTCAAACCCCATCTCCACACATTTAGCATCATTACAATGCTTGAGCGACATGCATGTTGTGTCACTTCCAACAAGTTCTAAAATCATAAAACACATTGTTTCACTGCCATTTGAGAAACGAAATCTCGCTTGAGTTCCCTAATGTAATTGCATGTTAACCTCATAATTCTCATGCACACCACCACACCTTACACTTGAGCGACAACAAGTTACTTAAGTGTCAACACTTCCAGAAGAGTGAGATTTTCCTTAGTATGTCTCTTGTTCAAGCTACAAGCTCTAGTTTGAGCTATTCTCTTCATTGCTTAAGCATCCACACTGTTGTTCGAACGATGATTGTAATCATTATGTACCACTTGGGTGCTTGAGTGGCAAGTAATCAGTTAAGTGTTATTTGAGTGGTGAGTCATCACTTGAGTGTTATTTAAGTGGTGAGCCACCACTTTAATAATATTAACCTTAAAAATTGGTTCTCACAAGACAGATAACAAAATCAATGAAAATACAACCAACCTTTATTATAAAGCATCAAATACTTCTTTTACATTGTTTCAACCAATTTACATACTTTATATTACTATATACATACTTTATATTATCACACAAATCATACTAAAACCTTTACATAAAATAACTTTCATGTATATATATCTAAACATTAACTCTCCTTACTTAGACTTACTTAGATGTAACGTGCATTACAAGCTTAAGTTTTTCTTTAACACTTCCAAAAATTCAATAAAAATTTAGGTAATCCACCAACTATCAATCTCTACACAACATTTCTCATTTGCCAAACACCCAAAAAGAAAAGAAAAGTACATAATTTTTAATAAAAATTAATCCATTTACCAAAACTTCTATTTTGATAGGTCTATTTTACTCTACGACAGTAGTATACTTTTCTCTAAACATTAAAGAGTTAAAAAAATCTTAATTTTAAAAATAAAATGTGAAATAAACAAAAAATAAACATCTAATATTTATTGAGTTTCCATTTTATTTTTAAAAATTTAAAACTTATCTTTAAATAAAAATCAAATTTTATACATTGAAAAAGTCCACAAAAAGTCATTTATGCATTCAGAGAAAACTTTTGTGTCTGATGAAAGAAACAAACGAAAACTAACTATATCCCAAAATAGACTATTTTTAATAGTGATTAATTGAATATCAAATGAAACATTCAATTTAGGTACACCAAAAAAATCGAAAGCATATAATTTGTTTTCTCTCTATTTTTTATAACAGATTACAAATATGAGAGAATCATGTTTAAATTAAATATTATTATTATGAATGATAAAATCAATTCCCTAATTGCGACGGAAATCATGACGTACGTGTTAAGACATTATTGACTGTATCTATAAAACCATATTAGAGACAAAAGTCCAAATCATGTTAGAATAGCAATCACACTCTCTTTTAATATAATCTTCTAATTTTATATTTTTCAATCTAGAAAAGAACATATTAATATTTTTTTTTGGGTTAAATGTATTTTTTTTCTATAATACAAAAAATTTTTGTTCTTAGTACAAATTTTAGATTATGCAGATGTTGTTGGTAATATAAAAATAATTAAAATAGTTCATTCTATATGTAAAATTGATTCAATTTGAAATTTCACTTATTCTATCCATTGAAATTAGTTACAGTGAATTTTCATCTGCAATCTGCAATCAAAACAACAACAAATTTTAAAATTTCTTAAAATATACAAAATGACTCATTTCAATCATTTTCATATTATAAGTATATGGATGGCTAAATTTTAAACCAGAACGAAAACCAATTTTGTGTTAGAGTACCAACAACGGAAAAAAAATATTTAACCCTATTTTTAATTAAAAGTTGTTTTTAATTAAAAGTTCAACTTAAATAATATACTTATTATATTGTCAAGACTTTATAAGTTGAAAACATTTTACAAACGTATTATAAGTGTTGTTCTAAAATCTAAAGGGAAAGGTTTGAGAGATTTCAAATTTGGAGCATCATATCCTCTCTTCGAAAGGATTGATGTATGAACAAAGTTCACTTAAATAATAATTATCCATTACACATTTAATGATATCTAATCACAAACGTAGGTAAAACTACAATTACAGTGTGCTTATTTTTACTTCACAAAACATCAATGCATACATTTCCTTATATTTTCTTTCCTTCCAACCAATGGCTGAGAAAATCCAACGCTTCCCGTGGCTTATATTCCGGCACGGTGTGCCCAGCTCCCTGCACCAAACCCATGTCTATCAGAGTTTCTATAGTAAAAACCAGACAAACCTAACAATCTTCCTTTAATTGTTACTTAGTTAATGATTTGAGATTTCACGTCAATTAGAGATCAGACTAATTCATCGTATATCAGTTTTACAAGTCGATTTTGTATGGTTGAATTAGACTTAAAATTTATTTTTTAAGATAGTATTAGAATCCTTTAGATTCTATCTTGACAATAGATTAGGTCTATCATGTCACCTGCTATCATATCACTCATAAATTCTTAATCTCACGTACAAGTTGTTAAAGATGAGGCTAATTCATGATATATAAATTGATGCAAACCTCATTTTATAAGGTTGAGTTTGATTTAAAGTTAACTTTTTACGATTAATAGTTAAATGAGTTCAAACTTATCAAAAGAAACCAAAATTTGAAAATTGATTTGAGGTGGTAATTAAGTTGACTCACCTTGATTGTTAGGAATGTCAGGTTGTTCTCGTAAGCTTGCAGGTACCTGTGTAATGCCATTTCAATTGAACATAATTTATAT
>NW_027174236.1:0-22249 GCF_000499845.2 Phaseolus vulgaris | reverse complement strand
AGTGGTGTTGATCTTGTAGGTGCATGCTATGTGTGGTTATTGGGTGGTTCGGCCAGCCCAAGGGAAAAGATGAAGGAATTGAAGTTTAGAGCCTAGATTCTAGGGAGAAGCAAAGTTGAGCACAATGGGCAGCATAACTTTACTCACAATAAACTTGAAAATACAAGGTGTAGGCTCCTCCTTTTATAGGCTAAGGAGGACCATAATGCTAGCCAAATGAAATGTAAATGTGAAGCACATGGGTGCACATGGCACATGGGTGCACAAATGAGCACATGGGGAGGGGTGTGTCTAGTTTTTATGCTCACCCCCTCCATGGGCTTTCTAGACCGGCCTTGGTAAATTTAGAGGTTTTTTTAGAAACTCTAAGTTTACCTAGGTTGGTGTTTTAGGTGCCAAAATTAATTCTAAGAAAATTACAAATAAAGTTCCTATGCTAATTTTGACAAGAAATTAAAGTCTACTCTACACTAGAGTTTTGGCATTTGAACATGTAAAAGAACGTCTTCTTGGATCCTCTTGGCCATAACTCTATGGTTGGCCCAAATCTACCCTTTAGTGGGCTTGCATGTGGGCTTGTGCTTGGCCTCTTCCATCATCCCTCCCTCTTGAAAAGGATTTGTCCTCAAATCCATTGCTTCTTCTTCTTCATGGCTAGGGGAATGGATGTGGCTGGATGGTGTCCATCATCTCCTCCTTCTTGAGAAGATCTATCCTCAGATCTACAGACTTGATCTCGGATAGCAACCTTTTGCTTCGCCAAAGCTTGTCCTCCTGGATCAAACGTCCACCTATAGAAATAATCAAATAAGGCATAGGTGTTAGTTTGCAAATTAATTTTACTAGGTTGCCATTTTTGTTTTTCTTTTGGTTTTGGCAACCTTGGACAAAGTTTCTCTTTTAATGGTTGTGTGTGGTCTCTAATCATCTTATGTATTTTAAAATGTTCATTTGTGGTTACTTTCTCTTTAGGCATAAATCCTATAGAAGATGGTAACAACTTAAAAGGAGAAAGATGATTGAACCCACACATAACTTTAAAAGTAGAAATATAAGTAGTTTTGTGAACTACTTTATGGTATGTTTGCTCACCTCTAGAGTTGTGTGTGCACTTCATGATTATTCTAGGCATAGTAGAAAGAGCTAGATTTTCAAATATATTTTGACCATGCGTTTGAGGATGATAAGAATTTAAAGTGTGCAATTTAGTTGGAAGTTTTCCAAAGGAAATCCTCAAATCATGGTTTGCGAAATTTGGAACTCTATTCAACACTATGCTTGAAGATAAACCATGAAGATGTATCACTTCTCTAGAGAAGAGTTTATCCATAACCATGAAGATTGAATCACAACCTTTTGTTGTCCTAGGGAGTTTTAATATGAAATTTATATCTTCCCAAGGATCATTTGCAAAAGGTGAAGGAGTATAGAGTTTATGAGACATTGCCTTGGGCGTAGTTTGAAAACAAGAATTGTACCTAAGGTAATGTCTTTGAACTTCTTTTTCATGGGGGACAAAAGTTTTCCTTTTAAAAGCTCTAGAGTTTTATCAACTCTAATTTGTCCCATGAGTTCTCCTTCATGAAGACTCGTTTCTATGTGTAAGGATAGTCTCATTGTGACAACCATTGTTTATAAGGATTTGTACACTTTGCAATGGTTGTCTCAATAAGACATGACAAGTTTCTTTAGGCCCTACTTCACATAAAAATTTGTTTTTGTAGATGCTTATAAAAAACTTGACATTCACTTGGTGATATCCTAGCACATATGAGAAATAATCTATTTCATTTTTATCTAAGCAAGCTTTTTTTAAAGACTCTTCTTTTTCACTTAGGCTTGCAAGTGTTCCTTTACAAAAGGTAAGGCTTTGAGGTTGTTCAGCAAGACACATATTTTCAAGGTATTTTTAAATCTTTGGTCTTGTTGAATGACCTTGTGGGAAGGAACACTCTTCTCCCACGCCTTTTGTTCTTCAAGGGTCTTCTCATGCTTTTCTTTTCTTCTTTTTCTTTAGCTTCCCTTTCGACTTCCCCTCTCTTTTTGTATTTTTCTTTCCTTTCTTTCTTTATGGGAAGCAAACAATTTTTCTACCCTCATTTCCCAATCTAGGCAAGCTTCTATATTTTCTTTTCCATGGAAATGGGGTTGTTCTACCCTAACCTCTCTTGGGTTTTCTTGTTCTTTTCTATCTCCTCTATGTCTTCTAGGGGTGCTTGATAATAATCATTTACTCTAATGCTTCCCTCCCCAAAAGGATCATGATCTTTAGAGATATTGCATGAGAAGGTAATTTTTTAGAATGTAGACTTCTCATCCTTTGCTTTAGTCAAAACATTAAGTTTAGTCTCACTCTCCAATTGTCTATATGCAATTGATTGCATAGTTTGTGAAACTTCTTTCAAAAGAGTTTTTAAAGATTTTAATTCACTTCCAATAGACTTTGTAGAATGAGAAGAAGAAGACATGGCTAAAGCTTTGTGTATACAAGTATTTTACCTTGAGAAAAGTTAGGAAAGTCAAAGAAGGTAGTTTTTCAGGTAAGGGAGGTGAGTCACAAAGGACTACTTAAATACCAAGCCTTTGCCTTAGCCAAAAACTATCCTCAATGTCTTCACACAAAACTTTTTCTAGTAAACCACTTAGAACACAATTAAGTTGAGAAATCAAATTTTCAATGAAAGAAAACAATGCAAGCTACTAATCAACAAAGCTAGTCGGTTTAACACAAATTTAAACAAAACTAACCATGCAAAGCGTAGCTATGAAAACAAAAGAGAAGCAATTACAAACAAGTAACAATTACTAATCAAGAATGCTATACTATTCGGCCCTAGGTGAGGCTTCTTGGACACTTTGAGCCCTTGAAGACACACTCACCGTCTAAACGTAATTAACAAGGTAATTAACAATAAACCAAGTTGCAAAGGAAATAAGAGAACTCCCTTTGTTGATCCTCTTTTTGGTTAGTGCACTTCCTTGTTGTCTTTGCTTGTTGATTTTCCAAGTGTTTGTAGTGTTTTCAAGAATGCTTGTTTCGGCTTTGGCCTTGTCTTCTCCTTAGAATGATGGTCTTTAATTCTCCAATTTCCAGCACCTAGCAAAGGGCTAAACCTTAACCAAATCAAATTCCCATTCACATAAGCACCAAAGAAGAATTAAATTCCAGCACCCAAATTAGAGGTCAAAGAACAAAAGCAAGAAACAAATTTAATTGAATAAAACAGTACCACCAAAAGGATTTAGATTATGACAACTAGAAAGAGATTCAAGAAATTAAAGCAAACAAATAAAGGTACTCAAATAAAGGTTGGCACACAAAAGAATTCCTAAAGAAAAGCACTAGATTAGATGACCAAATAAAAAAAAAACAGCACCACTGGAAAATGTTGTGGGCCAGAAAACGTGTTTGTTCCCCGATTTATGCTGAGCTGTATATTTAAAATTTGACTCTGAAATTTAATATGCAAGATATTCAGGATCTTATCTAAAATCTGGCTTTGGAATCACTCAAAACGCATGCACCATTTTGTTTTAATAAATTTTGCAATTTTGGTGTTCGGTTAGGCCAGCTGGAGCGCCTCAGATTTGCACTCTGATTTTAAAAGATTTATCATTTTTTTTCTGTTGCTTCTTTTGACTAATTCTTTTTTTGTCCTGTCTATAACACTTTAAACTTGCATATTCCAGAGAATAAAAAATTTCCTATGAGTGGAAATATTTTTTCTGGGTTAAAACAGCCAAAACAGAGAAGGTGAAAACAGGGGAATCTGAAAACTGGAAACAAAAACAAGAAGATACCAAAGTTTAGACACAATGGAAATTTGTGAAATAGAATTTGTGTATGATCTAAACACAAAATGGAACTCACACTAAAATTAAAAAGGCACCAAAAGATCAAAGAACAGCAGATTTAAGCAAATAAAGAGACCCAAAATCAAGAAAACAATTAAGCCAAATAAAAGGACTACTATGAATTGTTAACAATATGGATGAACATGACTTGACAAAACATGTATAGATTCAGAAAATTAAAGACTCAAAGCATAATATGAACCAAATAAGAAAAGCAATAAAGACTCAAAAGCCTAAAAGAAAATAGCAACACAAAGGTGTATGGAATCCTATCACAAATTGCACAAGAAATTGTTCAAGATCAATTGAACAAGAGTGCTTCGGTTGGATCTTCCACAAAGCATACCAAGAACAAATTAAAATGTAAAAAACAGCAAGACAAGTAAGGAAAGTAAATGACAATATGAAAATAAAGAAGAACTAAAATTGAAAAGACAAGGAGCTACTCATCTTGAAGAACCAAAGCTCATGATACCAAATGATGGCATTTTCATGAAGTTCTTCTTGAATCAATGTAGAGTATGGGCGGAAGCAATGAATGAAGGTGAGCAAGATCCTCCTAGGAGTGGTGTTGATCTTGTAGGTGCATGCTATGTGTGGTTATTGGGTGGTTCGGCCAGCCCAAGGGAAAAGATGAAGGAATTGAAGTTTAGAGCCTAGGATTCTAGGGAGAAGCAAAGTTGAGCACAAATGGGCAGCATAACTTTACTCACAATAAACTTGAAAATACAAGGTGTAGGCTCCTCCTTTTATAGGCTAAGGAGGACCATAATGCTAGCCAAATGAAATGTAAATGTGAAGCACATGGGTGCACATGGCACATGGGTGCACAAATGAGCACATGGGGAGGGGTGTGTCTAGTTTTTATGCTCACCCCCTCCATGGGCTTTCTAGACCGGCCTTGGTAAATTTAGAGGTTTTTTAGAAACTCTAAGTTTACCTAGGTTGGTGTTTTAGGTGCCAAAATTAATTCTAAGAAAATTACAAATAAAGTTCCTATGCTAATTTTGACAAGAAATTAAAGTCTACTCTACACTAGAGTTTATGGCATTTGAACATGTAAAAGAACGTCTTCTTGGATCCTCTTGGTCATAACTCTATGGTTGGCCCAAATCTATGGTTGCACCTTTCCAGGGTCTGTCATCCACACAAACAGGTTCCCCTGGCCTGCCGGGACGAACGGAAATGTGGGCGTCGTGGGTGCGGCAGAAGGCATTAAAATTATACAAGTGGGGGTCACCGCGATGGTTCTCCAAGTCCTGAAAGGTCGTCAGGGTGGTGCATTCATTTAAAAGATCGTTAGGGCCCATGTATAGAGGGCCTTATAGTCGGTCTTGGGGGGAGAACTGGACCTTGGTTTCAGGCGCACCATGATGCGGATAAATAACTAGAGAAAGAAGAAAGGAAAAGGGTTTTAACAAGCGATGCCAAGGCAGAAAAGGGAACAAAACCCTAGAAAATGCCACCCACACGAAGAAACTCAGAAAGGGGGAGAAGAGAACAGAGAAGAACGGAGGAGCGAAAGGATGCAGAAACGGCAAAAACATAAACAGTCCCAGGCAGTTCAATACACAGCGATGCAATACGACGAAAGAAGAAGAGTCATGAAGATGGAAAAATCATACCTTTTAATGTCGAAGTGTGGAAGGAATGGAAGCACGAAAAAGAAGGGATTGCGAGAGAAGAAATTCTGATGGAAGAGGCCTAAGCAACAAGCCCACATGCAAGCCCACCAAAGGGTAGATTTGGGCCAACCATAGAGTTATGGCCAAGAGGATCCAAGAAGATGTTCTTTTACATGTTCAAATGCCATAAACTCTAGTGTAGAGTAGACTTTAATTTCTTGTCAAATTAGCATAGGAACTTTATTTGTAATTTTCTTAGAATTAATTTTGGCACCTAAAACACCAACCTAGGTAAACTTAGAGTTTCTAAAAAAACCTCTAAATTTACCAAGGCCGGTCTAGAAAGCCATGGAGGGGGTGAGCATAAAAACTAGACACACCCCTCCCCATGTGCTCATTTGTGCACCCATGTGCCATGTGCACCCATGTGCTTCACATTTACATTTCATTTGGCTAGCATTAGGGTTGCATTATGGTCCTCCTTAGCCTATAAAAGGAGGAGCCTACACCTTGTATTTTCAAGTTTATTGTGAGTAAAGTTATGCTGCCATTTTGTGCCAAGCTTTGCTTCTCCCTAGAACTGTAGGCTCTAAACTTCACATCCTTCACCTTTCCTTGGGCTGGCCGAACCTCCCTATGATCATACCTATCATGCACCTTCAAGATCAACATCACTCTTAGGAGGATCTTGCACACACACCTTCATAGCTTCCGCACCATTTTCTTACATGATTCAAGAAGACCTTCATGAAAATGCCATCAAATTCGAAGAAGATGAACAGTGAGAAAAGGCAGAGAAAGTGGATGTAACAGTGGTTTCGAGCGCGGAATTTGGGTAACTCAAACGTTACGAGGAGCGCGAGGGGCAACAGATGGTGACCGTGCGATGATGCCACGTGTCGTAGGATTAGGCGCTCACTGGGAGCGCAAGAGGCTCTTAAGGATGACCGCGTGATGAACCACGTGGAACGCGATTAAGAGTGGCCCCAAAAAGCGCTGCTTTCTCTGTTTCAGAGAATGTCCAATCAGCCATTAAGAGCACCCCAATGGTTCAGATAGTGTCACGTCAATGGTTTGAGGAGTGTCACGTCAGCAAGAATGACACGTCACCAGGGTGCCACATGGATGGCGTGGGCGAGGCCTTAGTCTTTTTGCTGAAAACAAGTCATTAACTTAAGACTGGGGGGCTTGTGTACCGTCCCGTACCCGGGCGTTGACAAAGTCAAGGTCAAAGTCAACGTCGAGGTCAAAGTCAACGTAAGGCGTTGCCCAGGTGGGGTGACGCCAAGTGCAAGCATCGCCAAGAGGAAGCATCGCCAAAGATAAGGCGTCGCCTAGTAGGCGTCGCCAAGATAGGGCGTCGCCAAGGTAAAATGACACAAGAGCAAGGCAATCAGAGTGTCGCTCCCCAATACCCATGGGTAGGAAAGACCATGGAGGGAGCGACGCCGCGGGAAGGCCTCAAATCCCGATAATCCGGGGCAGTAATAAAGGGAAGAGAAAGGTGGCTTCAAGGCCATAGTAATAGCGCCAGTGTAGAGCAACCTGACTCGTGAAGTGCCCCTGCCGCCCCAGAGACGCCCTTGGGATAGATACGACTCATGAGGAGGGTCACGCCCAGGGTAGCCGGGTGCAAGGTACGTGAGGAAGGTAGATACGCTCTCAAAGTGAGTGACTAGATGTTTGGGGGCATGAGTTGGCACCCAAAGGGTCACCCCTTGCGCAGATGCACTCCCAGGTAGGAGGACTCACACGAGGAAATACTCTCAGATGGGGTCACGGCGCTGTGAGGCCCTCCACGTGTACAACAGCCAAGTCAGAATAGAAACGCCATTTTGTCAGGTACAAGGTAATAAAAGTTATTTAATACAGTTTCCGTTTCGAGTGTTTAAGGTACTATAAATGCTCCCAAGCGGTTCAAACGTCTTAAATGCACTAACGTTTATAACTAAATGCGCTTTAAGGCGCTTTGAATGCTGGAGTAGCTTAAATAGCGCTTTGAATGTTGGAAAGGGGGTTCGAACTTTTGGCAGATTTTCCCAGAGTATACTCTAGTTGCTTGCTCGAGTTTTCGGACTACGCACAAGGGACTAGAGAGAGAGGTTGTTTGCCAGAGGGAGAAAAGATACACGATACACAGTTCATTTTACCACCTTCAGAGTACCATCCACGGTGCTCCGACACGGAGGTGTAGAATTTTGGTTTTTCTTGCTAGCTGACTTGAGCGTCGGAGTGCAATCGGCCGCTAGGGCGCCCTTTTGTCCTTCTTTGCAGGAATTCACAGGTAGCTAGAGGGAAGGTGTCCCTAGCTGACGGGCAAGGTTGCGCGCGAAGACGTCCCGGGTCAACCGGCCGAAACAGTAGTCACTTGGCATTGGATTTGAATAGAAATAAAATTCACCATTACGCAAATGAAAATCAGCAAACGAAGCACAAAAAGATGAGTGTTTGAAACACATCCTGCAACCAATGTTACTCATAAAATGTGCATAGTACCAATCTTTGATTTTCTCTTCCACCATCATCTTTCACAACTTTCTGTTGGCCCTTAATTAAACCCCAACAGACAACCTAAGCTAACTATCCAAATAAGATCTAAATCCATATAACATATTGCTAATCCTCATTTCAAAACAGCAGACCAGCTCCCTCCACCCAACTCCCTCTTATACTGCTGATTGAACATCGAAAAAAATACACCTCCAAAGCCTTGTGTACCGTCTCGTATCCGGGCGTTGACTAAGTCAAGGTCAAAGTCAACGGCTGGAGAGTCAAAGTCAACGCAAGGCGTCGCCTAGGTGGAGAGACGCCAAGTGCCAGCATCGCAAGAGGAAGCGTCGCCAAGGCAAGGCGTCGCCTAGGTGAAGGCGTCGCCCAACCAGGGCGTCGCCAGATCAAACAGTGCTAAAGCAAGGCAATCACAGTGTGGTTCCCCGATACCCATGGGTAGGAAAGACCATGGAGGGAGCGACGGGGAAGGCCTCAGGTCCCGATAGCCGGGGCAGCGATAAAGAGAAGGAAAAGGTGGCTTCAAGGCCATAGTGAAACATCAGTGTAGGGCAGCCTGACTCGTGAAGTACCCCTGCCGCCCCAGAGACGCCTTCGGGACAGATACGACCAAGAGGAAGGTCACGCCCAGGGTAACCGGGTGCAGGGTACGAGAGGAAGGCAGATACGCTCTCAAGTAAGTGACTAGATATTGGGGGCATGAGTTGGCACCCAAAAAGTCACCCCTAGCGCAGTAGCACTCCCAAGCAGGAGGACTCACACGTAGAAACGTCCCCAGGTGGGCAGAAACGCCCCCAGATGGGGTCATGGCGTCGTGAGGCCCTCCACGTGTACGACAGCCATGCAGAATAGAAACACCCTTAGTCAGGTGCCAGGTAATTAAAGTCATTCAATACAGTTTCCCTTTCGAGCATTCAGGTACTATATGGCTCCCAAGCGTTTCAACGTCTTAAATGCGCTACGTTTTCTAATTAAACGCTTTAATGAGTGCGTTACGTTTGTGATTAAAAGCGCTTTAAGGCGCTTTAAATGCTTGGGAGTTTAAATAGCGCGGGAATGTTGGAAAAGGGTTGGAACTTTTGGCAAATTTACGAGAACTCTCTAGTTGCTTGCTCGTGCTTCAAGGTTACGTACAAGTGACTGGGGAATATTTTGCCTGAAGGAGAGAACACACACACAATACACAGTTTTTTTACCACCTTCAGAGTGCCATACGCGGTGCTCAGAGACGGGGTGACAGTTTTGGTGTTTCTTGCTGGCTGACTTGAGCGTCGGAGTGCAAACGGCCGCTAGGGCGCCTCTTTGTCCTCTTTTTTGCAGGAATCACAGGTAACCAGTGGGAAGGAGTCCCTAGCTGACGGTTGAGGTCGCGCACGAAGACGTCCCGGTCAACCGGACGGAACATTTGGCGCCCACCGTGGGGCCGATATAAAACATCAGTCCCATCACAAGTTCGAGAAAATCTACGAAGTCAGTAACGTTGAGGAGGTTGGAGTGACAATGGCCCCCACCAGACGAAGCACAGCACGCGCAGCCCCAGCAGAACTATCCATGCAACAGGTCCTGGAGATAATGAGGGGGCTGCAGCAGGACATGGCGGATTCGAAAATGGAACAGGAACGCATGCAGGCAGACTTGACGCCTCGCATGAGCGAAGAGCTCCACCGTGTGAATGAGGAGTTGCGCCAGGGCCTGAGAAATGATCGGAGGCGGCCTGGACATGACGAGATGGAGAACCATTCCCCACCAAGGGAGTTTTCCACTCCTTTCTCGCAGGAGATCCTAGACGCAGCGATCCCGAACACGTTCGCGGGACCCAAGGTGATCTTCACCGGGATGGAGGACCCAGAGACGCACCTTGCTGCATTTCACACACAGATGGTCCTGATAGGCGGTTCTGATGCTGCCAAGTGCAAGCTCTTCATGAGCACCCTGACCGGGATGGCTATGGACTGGTTCATTAGCCTCCCAGAGGGTCATATCACATCTTTCCGCCAATTGTCGCGATTGTTCAGAGAACAATACTTAGCAACAAGGCCCCGCCGCCGGTCTCTTACGACCTGTTCGATGTGAAGCAGTATCAAGGGGAGACCCTGAAGGAGTATATCAATCGCTTCGGGGCCCAGGTCGTGAAGGTTGGTACGACAGAGGAGCCTATGATCGTGTACGCATTTGTGAAAGGCGTATGCCCCGGCCTTTTGGAGAATCCATCATCCGCAACCGCCCTAGGACTTTCGCTGAACTACGGCGTAGGGCGGTAGAACATATTGCTTCTGAAGGGGAGGTGTGTGTGAAGCGCACCAGCGTCGTGCCCTCACGCCCGAGGGGACCGGCGCGAGTCAACCCGTCAGGTCAATGAGACCACGACGGGAAGAAAGAAGCCAGAGGCGAGACGCCCCTACGAGGCCAGAAAGCCCCAGCCCCGGGGTCCAGCAGGAGGCGATCGCCCGCCAGAGAAAGAGCGAGACCGGCGAGGTACAACTTCGTGGTTGAGTTGAAGGATTTGATCGCCGTGCCTAACATAGCTGAGAGGCTGAGGCGACCGGCGAAGACCGACAAGGTGTTGGGCCCGTAAAGACTCTTGGTGCGAATTCCACGAGGCTTTCGGGCACCACATTGATAATTGCCTGTCGTTGGGCTACCAGCTAGATGAGCTGGTGAGGACTGGGTTTTTGAAAGACTATGTCGCAGAGCCCCACGACCGCCACCTTGCCGCCGCGGCAGAAGAACCAGCACACGAGATGCCTGTGCTTGGCGAGGTCCACACCATTGCTGGAGGTTTTTCCGGCGGGGACCCACCGCCTCCCAGCGGAAGAAATACGCGAGGGGGTAAATTCAATCGAAGAGAGGCTCTCGGGGGAGCCATGGGAGTCGATATCGTGTTCACAAGAAGAGACCTCCGAGATGTGGTACCCCACGACAACGACCCCGTTGTCATCTCAGTCGTCACAGCCGGAAGGAAGGTGCACAGAGTGCTTGTTGACCAAGGAAGTTCGGCAGACGTCATGTTTCTGTCGACCTTTAATAAGTTACGGTTGTCCCCCGATCTGTTGAGTCCCTATACGGGTGCCTGTATGGGTTCGGGGATAACCAGGTGAAGTCCGGGGTACCTGGAGTTGAGGACTACGTTCACAGACGGAGAGGCCTCCCGTACCGAAGCATCCGGTACCTGTCGTGAACGCCAACTCTGCCTACAATATTTTGCTGGGCAGACCGGCGTTAAACCGTCTGAACGCGTGTCCTCCACCCGTCACATGAAGATGAAGCTGCCGGACCTCAGTGGCCAGGTGATAGTCATCAGGTCAGACCAGGAGGAGGCAAGGAAATGCTATGAGAACAGCCTGAAAACGAAGAGAGGCGTGTTCATGGTGTATGAACGTCCGCCGAGCGCGACGCACGACGATGATTGAGGCGACGCCCGCTAGCGGAGGGGCGATGCCCGAAGCAGATGCGCAATGGAGGAAGGCCCTGACGACGCGGCGCCCGTGAAGAGGCGGCGCCCGTCGAAGATGATAGCAGGGAACAGCCTGCGGCTAACGCCGTAGAAAGGGAGATTGGCGGCAAGACTTTCAAGTTAGGAAGTTCGCTAGCCCAGAAGAACAGGAAGGGGTGGCAGAAGTGATTTCACGCCACCTGGATGCCTTCGCATGGTCCGCCTCGGATATGCCAGGCATCGACCCGATTTCCTGTGTCACCACCTCAGCATGGACGCCACGGTCCGCCCCGTGCGTCAGAGAAGGAGAAAGTTCAATGAGGAACGACAGCAGGTGGTGAAAGACGAAACGCAGAAGCTGAGTGCTGGCCACATCAGGGAGATTCAGTACCCTGAGTGGCTCGCCAACGTCGTCTTGGTGAAAAAGGCGAACGGAAAGTGGAGGATGTGCGTTGACTTCACGGACCTGAACAAGGCATGCCCAAAGGACTCGTATCCGCTGCCCAGCATCGACGCCTTGGTAGACAGTGCGTCCGGCAGCAAGGTGCTGTTTCCTGGACGCCTTTTCAGGGTACAACCAAATCAAGATGCACCCAAGAGACGAGAGCAAGACTGCATTCATGACTGAGACATGCAGTTACTGCTATAAGGTGATGCCTTCGGGCTGAAAAATGCGGGCGCCACGTACCAGAGGTTAATGGACAAGGTCCTGGCGCCAATGCTCGGGAGGAATGTGTACGCCTATGTAGACGACATGGTGGTGGCGTCGCAGAATAGGGCGCAGCACATGGCGACCTGGAGGAGTTGTTCGTCACAATATCCAAGTACCGCCTCAAGTTAACCCGAGAAGTGTGTTTTCGGGGTAGAGGCCGGTAAGTTCTTGGGTTTTATGCTCACAGAGAGGGGGATAGAGGCGAACCCCGACAAATGTGCGGATTATCGCCATGCGGAGCCCGACGTCGGTAAAGGAGGTGCAACAGCTGACAGGGCGGATGGCGGCGCTCTCGAGGTTTGTTTCCGCCGGAGGAGAGAAGGGGCACCCATATTCCAGTGCCTCAAGAGAAACAGTCGCTTTGCATGGACTGATGAATGCGAAGCGGCTTTCATTAAGCTGAAGGAGTACCTGGCGACGCCACCGGTCCTCTGCAAGCCGGTAACGGGCGTGCCCCTCCGGTTATATTTTACTGTAACGGAGCGGGCCATCAGTTCTGTGTTGGTCCAGAGCAGGACCAGAGTCAGAAGCCCATCTATTTCGTAAGCAAGGCCTTACAGGGAGCTGAGACGAGGTACCAAGCGCTAGAGAAGGCGGCGCTGCGGTAGTGTTTCTGCCAGGAGGCTCCGTCATTACTTCCACAGCTTTACGGTGGTGGTGATGACCAACCTCCCTATACAGAAAGTGCTGCAGAAGCCTGATGTGGCGGAAGAATGGTGCGCTGGGCGGTGAACTGTCAGAATTCGACATCCAGTATGAGCCTAGAGGATCCATCAAAGGGCAGGTGTACGCAGATTTTAGCGAACTTCGCCCGGAGGTGAGCAAGAGGTGGAAGTGAGTTCGCAGTGGCTGCTCTCGGTTGATGGCTCTTCAACCAACAAGGGAGCGGTGCGGGAATAGTCTTGGAGGGACCCGACGGCATACTGATCGAGCAGGCCTGCGCTTCGCCTTCAAGGCAAGTAACAATCAGGCAGAATATGAAGCCCTGATAGCAGGAATGCTCCTGGCCAAGGAGATGGGCGCACAGAACCTCCTGGTGAAGAGCGACTCCCAGTTGATTACGGGGCAGGTGTCGGGTGAGTTCCAGGCGAAGGACCCACAGATGGCGGCGTATCTGAAATACGTCCAGTTGTTGAAGGGCGTTCAACGCTCTTGAGCTGATACATGTCCCGAGGGAGCAGAATGCCAGAGCTGACCTGCTTGCAAAGCTGGCCAGCTCAGGCAAGGGGGGTAGACAGAGGACAGTGATCCAGGAGACTCTCAAAGCTCCGCGTCGATTCGTGGAAGACAACAGGGTGGATGTCCTCCAGATTTATACATCAAGGGGAAGGCCGAGGAGTCATTCCTCTTTGACCCAAGATACGCAGAGGGCGCCCCGCATCAGCATGTACGCGGGTGTGCCTGAGGAAGAGCAGATGCAGGTATGTTTTGTCCAAGGGAGACACCTGGATGACGCCCTATAAGCGATACCTGGCGGATGGGGCTCTCCAGTGGACCCTGAAGAGGGTAAAAAAGTCAAAAGAAATGCCGCAAGATATACTTTGGTGGATGGGGTGCTGTTCAGGCACGGTTTCACTCACCCTATCCTAACATGCGTCAGTGGCGATGAGTGCACCAGGATAATGGCGGAGCTACACGAAGGCATCTGCGGGAGCCACGTAGGGGGAAGATCCTTAGCCTCCAAGGTAATACGCGCAGGTTTCTTCTGGCCAACAGTGAAAGAGGACTGCGCACGGCACGCCCAGCGGTGTAGGCAATGCCAAAAGCACGCCGACTGGCACAAGGCGCCGCCAGAAGAATTGCGATCCATATACAGCCCGTGGCCTTTCCATACATGGGGAATTGACATCCTGGGCCCTTCCCACTGGCAATCAGGCAGATGAAGTATTGATCGTCGCCATCGAATACTTCACTAAGTGGATAGAGGCGAGCCCGTGCACAGATCACTGCGCACAAGGTACAGCATTTTCGTGTGGAGAAACATTGTGTGTCGCTTTGGCGTACCTAGGCGCCTGATATCTGATAACGGGACCCAGTTTGCCAGTCAGCAGTTGAGAAATCTGTGTGCTGAAGTAGGAATCAAACAAGTGTTCGCATCGGTTGAACACCCCAGACCAATGGACAAGTGGAGTCGGCAAACAGAGTTCTGCTGAGGGGGTTAAAAAGAAGGTTAGAGAAAGCCAAAGGGGCGTGGGCGGAAGAGGTACCAAGGATCGTATGGGCATATCACACCACGCCCCAATCCTCTACTATGGAGACGCCTTTCAGTTTGGTGTACGGGTCGGACGCGATGATTCCAGTAGAAATACATGAAAGCTCACCACGTTTTCAAAACTTTGTGGTGGAGGAATCCAATGAAGAGAGGCGGGTAAACCTGGATCTGCTAGACGAGGCCAGGGAAGAAGCTAGAATAAAAGCTGAAGCGATGAAGAGAAGAGTAGAGCGGCAATATAGCTCTAAGGTAAAGCCGCGACAGTTTCAGGTCGGCGACCTAGTGATGAGGAAAGCTCACCCATACGAGTTGGAGAATAAGCTGTCTCCCAAGTGGACCGGACCCTTCAGAGTTACTGAGGCTAAGGGCAACGGTTCGTACAACCTGGAGACTTTAGATGGAGGTCCTATCCCGCGCAGTTGGAATGCAGCCAACTTAAAATTTTATTTCAGTTGACTTATGTAAGCAGTATGTAACAATTTAGTTGAAGGGGACGCTCTTTTTCCCTCTCGGGGGTTTTTTAATGAGGTCACCCTAATAAAAGGTAAAACCAGTTTGAGAAAAAGAAGTGCCTTGGTTTTCAGCCTTTATCTTTCTCGTTTGAAGTAATGTGATGCGTCGGCGTCGCCAAGAAAGAAGGCGTCGCCTAGGTCATGGCGTCGCCAGAAAGAAGGCGTCCCTAGATAAGGCGTCGCCCCTGTGAAGGCGTCGCCCAGTGAAGGCATGCACCGTTGGAAGAACAGGACGAAAGAAAAGCGCGCAGTACATGAAGCATATGCAAAGTAAAGTGGCGTTGCAAAAAATCAAGTATGATATTGAAAAGTTGTTGTTACAAGCAATGTTCAATACAATGGGAGTAGTACAAACGGAGCAAACGCTACAAATCATGCAAAAACACGAACAAGCCATTTTCAGTGCCATCAGATCATCACTGGAGGAAGGCGAAGCCCCTTTCCCAGCCCGCAGAGCTCGAGTAAGTCGTGTCCTCTTTCTTGGTTTATTTTCGAACCTGCACCAAGGGAAAAACGTGTCAGAGACACCATGAAGAAAGACAGCAGTTAGAAAGTAATGAAGGCCGAGTTTCTAAGGCAGTGGTCTTACATATGTACTTTCAGAGTCCCAGCGTTGAACTCCAGGCTGATCACCGTGCAGAGTCAAAACCTCCCGCCTCAGCAAGAATCCGGCAAGCTATTTGATCACTTGGAGCCAGCTTCTTGAAGGGTTTGGTTTGAGGGCCTCTCTCTCACCCAGTACAGCGGAAACCCATCCAGAGCGTCGGGAACAAGGTCAGTACGGCAGATCTTGAAGAACCGGCCTTTCCACCCGGTGAACGAGCTTTGGAAGGGTGTGAAGAGAACTCTCCCGGGTACATTACTGAGAGTTACCCAGAGGTTGTGTCTCTGCCTCTTCACCTCAAAGAAGTGAAGAAAGAGGTCAACCGAGGGTGCACAACCCAGAAACCCGAAGAGAATGTCGAAGGCTTTGACAAAGGCCCAGCTGTTGGGGTATAACTGGGCCGGAGCAACGTTGATCTCCGTCAGCAGTTCCTTCTCGAACCAGGAGAAGGGTAGCGCACTCCGATGGTCTTGAACACCACCTGGTAAAAGTAAAAGAAAGGGACCCCTTCGTTGGCCCGTTCGTCTCCACATACTGGCTCCCCTAGAGTGCAAGGGAGCACAGCGATGTCGTCGTCATGCCTCCTCGCGAAGGCCCGGTGGTCATAGGAACACGAATCCCCTTTGTGCTCCCTTATGGCCCTGGTAGAGAGTAAGCATGAACACTCGTCAAGAAGTTCACTCGAAGCCCAAGGGTACAAGTCTTGGGATTGACCCTGGAGGAAGCAGCGTGAGAAGACATTCTTTAACAAGATCAGGACTGCCAGAAATGCAAGAGTTGAGCGAGGGGCGAATGCTGGAACAACCCTTCGTGAGAAGAAAGGGTGCAAGAAGGAAGGGTGCAAGAAGAAAGAACGTAAGTAGGTTATGAAGAGTGAGAAAATGATGAGGATAGTTTCAGAGTTTGAAGAGTTAAATAAAGCGGTTAGAGCGCCAAACGACGCGAATGGATGCACCGCACGATTGATCCACGTGGCAGAAGATGGAAGGATGACCCTGGCACCGCTGGTTAAAATCAGAAACGTCGTATCAACAGAATATCCAGTGGTACGATGCGCCGTCGAAAGTGGTCAGGGGCACAGCAGGAGTCAGAATGGAATGACTGAATGTCCCATCAACCATACAAGCAGCGCCACGTGGATCAAGTCGAATGACGGAACGTCCCATCAGCCATACAAGAAGCGCCACGTGGATGGCACGGAAAACCTTGAGCTCTTCGCTGTCATCAGCGTCGACCAAGGCAAGGATCAAAGTCAATGTCGAAGTAAAGGTAACGCCCGAGGCGTCGCCCGGAAGGACGTGAAGGGCGACGCCAGCGTGAGACGTCGCGGGCGTCGCCAACCCAAATATCCAGGGTCGCCTCCCCGATACCCACAGGTAGGAAAGACTGTGGAGGGAGACGAAATCAAAGAAGGCAAGTTAGTCTGGCGTCGCCTCCCCGATACCCACAGGTAGGAAAGACTGTGGAGGGAGATAAGACCGCCAAACGCCAGCGAATCGCTGGCAGGGGTTCCCCGATACCTATGGGAAGGAAAGACCATAGAGGGAACGACCCCCCCCCCCAAAGCACTCGACGTTTTAGACACCCGGGGACGATACGGCGCTGCTGTAGCAGGCCTCTCCTTAGGCGTGGGCGCCGGGGTAAGGATCAAGGAAAGAACCGTTTCGGTGTTAGAGACACCCGTGGACGATACGGCGTCACTAGGTGAGCCTCTCCATGGGCGTGAGGGTTGGCACGCGACCTTTCCCGGGCATACAAGGCCGCCAACGAAGTGAAAGAAAGGCAAAACACAATAAAATAACGAAGCGCGCGAAGGCAAAGAATGAGAAAGAGACGCACAGGCAGGATTCTATATCGCGAAGACAAAAGCAATCATACGAACACCCAGATTTGTAACAAGAGTACGGATGTTCAAAGAATTACAAGTTTTAACAGAGAAATCAAAAACGAAGGTAAAGTATAAAGTTAAGCTTGAAGGTAAGGTGGCGGGTGAGAGACAGCGGTTCAGTCATCCAAGTCCATGGGCACGACCTTCCCGTCGACGACATGGTGTGTGGGGTCGCAGTTCGAAATATTGATGCCCGTTCTCGCAGGACGCCTGGGTCAGAGCCTCTTGGAAGCCCTCCTCAAACGCCCCCGCCATCTCCCCAGTCAGTTCTTGGACCTCCCCCTCTAGTTCGTAATCCTGGAATCCTTGGATGTCAATTGCTTCTCCAGGAATTCCTTCTCCACGCGGAGCTTGTTAGCCTCGGCTTGGAGAAGGCTCAAAGCTTCAACCTTCGCAGCAAGGCGTCCTCTCTCTCACCTAGCTTCTGCCTCCAAGCAGCATCCAACTCATCAAGTTTTTTCCGCTGCACCTCGGATGTAAGAGCCGCCTCCTGGAGGCCAATGTTTTGGATTTGATAGGAGGTGAGCTGGGCTAGTTGAGCGGCATGCGCCTGTTCCAGTTCTCGCGCGTACGCCTCAGCTCCCTCCCTGCCCTCATGGGCCAGTTTTAGCAGAGATTGGGAAGCTTCCTCCTTGAGTCCCCAGTTTTGCTTCTCCTCCTTCAACGCCACCACCTCTTGCTCAGCTTGCGAAGCCTCCCTCCCTTTGATAGCATTTCGAGCCTGAGTGCGCCACTTGATTGCCACCGCCAGGAAGGCCCCCATATAATAAGGCATGCCTCCCCCTTTTGAGGATCAGTCGGCGACATTCCTTCGGTGAAGCCCTGCGTCAACTCCCTATGAATGGAGCGAGGAATCCGGGGTTTGCGCGAAGTCGAGCCAGGGACTGATACAGGAGGGGCGGAGCCCGACGCTCAGCTGCGTCACGATGCGGCAACGGCGAAGGCGGGGGAACCGAGTCAATCCTTTCCTCTCGCTCCTCGTGGGCTGGCGGAGGGGCGGTGAGGTGGCACTGGAGGATCGTCCCTGAGAGAGTTCCCATCGCCGGGGGGCGCGGCGGGTGAGGCAGGAGACCCGTAGCCCTCCTCTTATGGGAACCAGGGCAGTACCCGAGTCTTCGCTGTCAGAATCTACTATCAACACCCTTTTCCCTTTGTTAGGCGCGCTGAGGCAGGGGTCGACGCCATGGCTAATGGAACCGCAGCAATGGGAGAGGAGAAGCAGGGTGGAGGATCGGCAGGGAAGCACGGTGGGCACGTCAGAGGCGACGACGTCCCCACCTTCTTTGGTAGATTTTGCCTTTTCAAAAATTTGGCAAGAGCAGCCGCCTCGAGGAAGTCATCACTGAACCTGCAACAGCGAAAAATAGTAGAGTAAAGGTTGGTTCAGATGAAGCAGAAGGGAAATTCTATGGCCAAACACACGCAGATAACCACAACAACTAATGCATCATAAACAATCAAGGGCAGATACCAAAGTAGGTAGAAAGCCCATGGGCGTTGAATTCGTTCGCGATGAGTTTGGCGGTATCGAAGACTACCCCCAGTCCCGCCAAGGCTTTGCACACATCCCGGTCGGAGGGGGTAAGCTCATCCAAAGCCAGGGCCTTCATGGTTATGGGCTTATCCGTCCAGTATAGGGGAAAGCCCTCTAGGATGGTAGGATCGCGCTTGGTCGCACGTACTTGAAGAATTTCCCTTCCATCCTTTGAACGAATTTTGGAAGAGCGTAAGATGATGCGCCCGGCGATGCCAGAAAAGCTCATCCATAGGCTCTTCCCCTGTTTCTTTACCTCGAAAAAGTGAAGAAAAACGTCTACAGAAGAGGGAACACCTAGATAGCCGCAGAGAATTGAACCCCCTCACGAAAGCCCAACTGTTGGGGTGGAGCTGGGCGGGAGCAGTGTTTATCTCTGTAAGCAGCTCTTTTCGAAAGAAGTAGGGGCAGACGCAGGCCCACCTCTTGAGCACCATTTGATAAAGGAAGAAGAAGGGGCTCCCCCAGTATCCTTGAGTCCGCACAAACGGGCATCCCAGGTCGCACCCGGCATACCAGGACTTGGGAGTCGTGATTTTTGTGAAAGGCGTTGAAATTATAAAGCGCAGGGTCCCCCCTGTGAGCCTCCACGTCCTCAACAGAGTTTAGGAGGGAGCATTCGTCGAGAAGTTCGTCGGGAGCCCAGTCGTATTCGCCCTTATAATAAGACTTAGGGAGCGGGGGAGGCGCGGTTCTTAGTTTTCGCCATCAATGCCAAAGCTGAAGATCAAAAGAAAAAGAAAGGGTTCAGAGAAAAGGGGTTGGGAGAAGAAAAGGGAAAAAATGGAAGAATCCTAGGAGCCCCTACCCACACGAGAGAAGGGGAACGAGAGGAACAAGAAGCATACAAACGATATCCAAAGAAATGCGTAATATGGACAGTCCCAGGCAGTTCATACAGTGAAGAGAATCATCAAGGAGGGAAAAAACCGTACCTTTGGGGGCTGAAGGGCGTGGAGAGCGGAAGCACGAATGAACAGGGGTCGCGAGAGAAGGGATTCAGAGAAGATGAACAGTGAGAAAGGGCAGAGAAAGTGGATGTAACAGTGTGCAAGCGCGGGGTTTGGGTAACTTAAACGTTACGAGAAGCGCGAGGGACAACAAATGATACCGTGTGATGATGCCACGTGTTGCAGATTAAGCGCTCAAGGGGAGCGCAAGAGGTTCTTAAAATGACCGCACGATGAACCACGTGGCACGCGATTAAGCGCAGCCTCAAAGGACATTATTTTTCCCATTTCAGGGATGTCCAATCAGCCATTAAGAATACCCTGTGGTTCAGAAAGTGTCACGTCAGTAATTCGAAGAATTGTTGAGTCAGCAGAATGACACGTCATCAGGAGGCACGTGGACGGCGTGGGCGAGGCTTTAGTCTTTGCGCTGAAGACAAGTCTTCGGCTTAAGACTGGGGGGCTTGTGTACCGTCCCGTATCCGGGCGTTGACTAAGTCAAGGTCAAAGTCAACGGCTGGAGAGTCAAAGTCAACGCAGGCGTCGCCTAGGTGGAGAGACGCCAAGTCGCCAGCACGCCAAGCAAAGCGTCGCCAGGTGAAGGCGTCGCCCAACCAGGGCGTCGCCAGATCAAACAGTGTAAAGCAAGGCAATCACAGTGTGGTTCCCCGATACCCATGGGTAGGAAAGACCATGGAGGGAGCGACGCCGTGGGAAGGCCTCAGGTCCCGATAGCCGGGGCAGCGATAAAAGAAGGAAAAGGTGGCTTCAAGGCCATAGTGAAGCATCAGTATAGGGCAGCCTGACTCGTGAAGTACCCCTGCCGCCCCAGAGACGCCTTCGGGACAGATACGACCCAAGAGGAAGGTCACGCCCAGGGTAACCGGGTGCAGGGTACGAGAGGAAGGCAGATACGCTCTCAAAGTAAGTGACTAGATGATTGGGGGCATGAGTTGGCACCCAAAAAGTCACCCCTAGCGCAGTAGCACTCCCAAGCAGGAGGACTCACACGTAGAAACGTCCCCAGATGGGCAGAAACGCCCCCAGATGGGGTCACGGCGTCGTGAGGCCCTCCACGTGTACACAGCCATGTCAGAATGAAACACCCTTTAGTCAGGTGCCAGGTAATTAAAGTCATTCAATACAGTTTCCGTTTCGAGCATTCAGGTACTATAATGGCTCCCAAGCGTTTCAACGTCTTAAATGCGCTACGTTTTCTAATTAAGCTTTAATGAGTGCGTTACATTTGTAATTAAAGCGCTTTAAGGCGCTTTAAATGCTTGGGTAGTTTAAATAGCGCGGAGAATGTTGGAAAAGGGTTGAACTTTTGGCAAATTTACCAGAGAACTCTCTAGTTGCTTGCTCGTGCTTCAAGGTTACGTACAAGTGACTGGGGAATATTTTGCCTGAAGAGAACACACACACAATACACAGTTATTTTTACCACCTTCAGAGTGCCATACGCGGTGCTCAGAGACGTAGGTGAACAGTTTTGGTGTTTCTTGCTGGCTGACTTGAGCGTCGGAGTGCAAACGGCCGCTAGGGCGCCTCTTTGTCCTCTTTTTTGCAGGAATTCCACAGGTAACCAGTGGGAAGGAGTCCCTAGCTGACGGTTGAGGTCGCGCACGAAGACGTCCCGGTCAACCGGGCGGAACACGTCCCGTATCCGGGCGTTGACTAAGTCAAGGTCAAAGTCAACTCCAGGAGTCAAAAGTCAACACAAGGCGTCGCCGAGGCAAAGAGACGCCAAGTGCCAGCATCGTCAAGGAGAGGCGTCGCCAAGGCAAGGCGTTGCCTAGGTGAAGGCGTCGCCCAACTAGGGCGTCGCCAGATCAAACATTACCAAAGCAAGGCAATCACAGTGTGGTTCCCCGACACCATGGGTAGGAAAGATCATGGAGGGAGCGACGCCGTGGGAAGGCCTTAGGTCCCGATAACCCAGGGCAGTGATAAGAGAAGGAAAAGGTGGCTTCAAGGCCATAGTGATAGCACCAGTGTAGGGCAGCCTGACTCGCGAAGTACCCTGCCGCCAGAGACGCCTTTGGGACAGATACGACTCAAGAGGAAGGTCACGCCCAGGGTAGCCGGGTGTAGGGTACGAGAGGGAGGCAAATACGCTCTCGAAGTAAGTGACTAGATGATTGGGGGCATGAGTTGGCACCCAAAAAGTCACCCCTTGCGCAGTAGCACTCCCAGGCAGGAGGACTCACACGTAGAAACGTCCCAGCTGGGCAGAAACGCCCCAGATGGGGTCATGGTGTCGTAAGGTCCTCCACGTGTACGACAGCAAGGTCAGAATAGAAACCCCTTTAGTCAGGTGCCAGGTAATTAAGTCATTCAATACAGTTTCCGTTTCGGGCGTTCAGGTACTATAATGGCTCCCAAGCGTTTCAACGTCTTAAATGCGCTACGTTTT
>NW_027174235.1:0-22379 GCF_000499845.2 Phaseolus vulgaris | reverse complement strand
ATATTTTTTATAGTTTAGGATGTATAATGCATTTCGATATGTTTATGATGTTTGAGGAAAAATTTGGAAAATTTGGATTGCGCTCACTTGGTATCCTAAGTTTGTACCCGTACAGTTTGAGGGAGTCTCATATGAGAAGCCTTCTTGTTTGGTTGTTCGTATCCCAGATCCTGTCCAGTTGTTGGGCTTGCCTCCATGTCAAATCAGATACATATGAGATGCTCATGTAAGAAATATATATATCATGTTAAAGTTAGAAGTTAAAGCAGTTTTTTTACTGAATATATTTAAAACCTTCATAAATATTGTTTAATATATCATACGCTTTCGTATAATTATTGTGAAATTTTGATCATTATATTACTATTAATTGTTTTAGTATTAATTATCAATTCTCTCTATCTTTAAACACGTTTAAAGTTATTTCATGTATATGGTGATAATTATATATTTTTTTCGAAAATATTTTAATTAAATAATTTTTTCATTCTGCATTAGTCTATTTGAGATGGATAGAATAGTTAATTTAATGATATATAAAGGAAATTAGTGTTTACTCCTGATGCTGAGAACATTAGAAGAGTGAAGGATGTAATGATAGGGATGATTGAATGATGTGGATGAATTGAATTGGTTATGATTTCTTAAGAAATATAATTGTTGAGATATACAATGTACATGGTAGATAAGTAAAAATTAATATTTAAAATGCAAAGTTAGATTACCGTATTCAGTAAAGAATCAATGAATTGATGTGATTCTCTAAGTTCATTAATAATCTACAACATATTTAAAGATCTCAAGGGTTAAACATCTTTTTTTTAATGAATTAAAATACTTTAGTACTCTCATTTTATTGATACCTGGTTTTCCAATACTATACTATTTGGCTTCACATTTTCAGTTTTGTATTTGTACAACCTTAGGATTCACATATTCAGTTTGTATTTGTACAACATTAGGAAAGTTCAACTAAACATATTTTTTTTAATCAATTAGAATACTTCTAATATTCTTATTTATTGATTACATGTTAGTTTTTCAAGTTGGCATATTAGAACTTTTTATTAGATGAATATTTTGTATAACATTTTTTATCGATAAAAAATAAATATATATAATAAAAAATTATTGAGGTATAGATTATTTGAAGTTAAAGTTAGTACAATAGAAAACTAAATTAATTTTGGAGATAAATTTTTGCTTTATTCTCTCTCCTCCGAAGGGTTTTGGTGCAGCTAGGGTTTGTATGGATGACTGTTCATTCTTCAACTTGGTGATGGACGGTGGTGGTGCAGGGGTCGTGGGTGCTGGTCAGTGGAGACATGGCAGTGTGCCGAGACGCTGGGGTGGCGTGACGACTCTCTACGTCTGCATACAAGGTGTATTCTTTTCTTAATTTTTTTTCTTAGTAAAGATGGTGTCAAGGCATTGCACACTACAAAAGTTTCCTCCTTTTTCATTTAGCCAGATCTAATTTGTAGTAAAGTCAAGATTTTTATAGAACGTGTGCGAGTGTTGCTGGTGGTGGTGCGATAGGGTCAAGAGGGTCTTTTCTTAGAGTTTTGTGGAACTTAAAGAATGGCAGAGGCCTGAGTCAATTTCTTAATACCTTGGGGTTTTTGAAAGAGAACGAAGTGATTCCCATTAAGAAGGCGGTTACTATGCAAGGACATAGGAAAACCTATGCTCAGGCCTTAGGCAATACTTGTGGCATCCCTTTGTCCATCTATCTACACCTTGTATTAAGGGGGACATGGTTGCTATTCGAGTTGAAGAGGAATATTACTTGGCTGGTCTTGAGGATTGCAGGACCCATCTACATGGTCGGATTATTCTCTCTAAGGGGGATAAACCTCTCACACACCTTGCTTTAACTAAAAAGTTGCAGCTTGTGTGGAACGCTATTAGACCGTGGAAAACAATCCCTCTTGGCAAGGGTTTTTATGAGTTTGAGTTCTCTTCTTTAGAAGACATGCAGTGGGTTCTCGAGATGGGCTCATGGCAGTTATCTCCTGGTTTCTTGAGATTGTTTGCCTGGACATAAGACTTTGTTCCATGTACTATAAAGAGTACTAAAACCCATACCTAGATTAGAACCTACAATTTGCCTTTGGAATGTTGGAGACTAAGGGCGATATTTTCCATTACTAGAGGCATTGGTACTCCTTTTTCTTTGGATGATCATACTATGAAAAAGAATAGGGGTTTGTTTGCTAGAGTGTTGGTGGATATTGATCTTTTGTCCTCTCATCCAAATCTGCTATTGGTTAAACGTTCAGGCTTTGCATTTATAGTCGACGTGGAATATGAATGACTCCCTCCATTTTGCTCCAACTGTAAGATGAACTTGCTCAATGTCACGTGATTCATGCTCAGGGTCGTGTTACTGGATCTCAACATAAGTCTTCTCAAAGAAAAATTCTTGATGAACAGGAACAGGGGAACAGTGCTTCCAGCTTAGATGCTACTATCATTTAAAATCACCAATTTTCATGCTTCTATCCTCTTCAGCTTACAATTTATTTGAAGTTTTTTTTCTGCAGCTTCAAAAATTATTTCTTTATAAAAAGGACTTCTCAGCTTGATTAAAAACCTTCTCATTTGGAACTTGTTTAGAATCATCTTAATATTTTAAACTTGAAAAGTGAATGCCTCAAATTGTTTCTTTTGTCTTTGTTTTTATGGATTCAATAATTCCACATTACTGACATGCATATTTTTTTACTTTACTTTCAAATTTTCACAAAGAGAATTGGATTCAATTCATATGATCACTTGACTTCTTTGTTTGGAATTAAATCAACTACCACTTAAACAATTTCTAGGCACTTTTAGTTCTTCACAATTAAAAGGCAAAATAAGTAGAATGGATGGAAAGACTCCTGGAACACTAAGAACATAAGGTTCAAGGCGAAAAAATGACACAAAATAATTCAAAAGCAAAATTTAAAGTGCTTAATGAATAAAAAGGCAGAATTGTAAATGACAAGAATTTAAAGGCAAAATTGAAATTGCTTAAAGATAAAAGCAATAATTGAAATGTGCTGAAAATTAAGGGTAGAAATCAACTCAAAAGCAATTAAGCACAAGATAACCATGCTCTGAATAGCACATGATGTGAGTTGATTTTAGGATAGTACATTTTATGGGTTACTACTTTGTTTAAGAGTTTTAAGATTAGCAATTATGGTGAGAAACCCAAATAGCTCTTGTTTAGCCCAATGTGCATTACAGTTTGATACCACCATTGCATGACATAGTCCAAAAATTCTAGGGAAGCTAACTTAACTTTATGGTCCTCTTCGACCTCATACACATTAAAAATTTGTTCTACCTTAGCTTCCCATCCTAAGTATAAATTAGGGTCACATTCCCACTAAAACTAGGTAACTTAACAAAAGGAAAATAATTCTTTGGTGGTTGGTGTTGGGGCGCCTAGTTTCCACATTTTGCATTCTCCATTCTTCTTCTTCTTCTTCTTCTTCTTCTTCGTCTTCTTCTTTACTCTCATAGTGCATATGATACCTTGTAGTGCATCTAGGTTCCTACCTCCTTTCTCTAGCTAGTTTCTTTTGAGTATCTTCTAGCCTTTGCATTCTCTCCACTAGTTGTCTCAACTCCTCTTCTTTGTGGGTCAAGCTCCTCTTGGCATCTGCAAGCTCCCCTAAAAGATGTGCCTTTTAAGGAGATTGTGGCTTTAAAGACTCTCCCGAAGACCAATGAGTCATAATTTTGCACAAAAGAAAGCAAACAATTAGTGAAAATAACAATTTAATGCACTCACTCACGTGTATCACTCGACTATTTAGTAAAGGATGGAACAAAATTTAATTCACTCAAGGTAGATTTGAACTTCAAAAGATTTACACTTGGTAGAAAAACTTCAAGTGAAAGAGGTCAAAGCTCTTATCACTCTCTCACCAAAGAACCCCCAACAAAACTAAAGAAAGATTTGAAGACAAGCAAGAAAAGATAAATGAAAGAAAGCTACACCAATTTAGAATTTAGAGGATGACAAAACGTAACAAGACAAACATTAAAAGCACTTATGAAGACTCAAAGAAACTTACTTAAACTTTTAACTATGAAGTTTTAATTTTCTTAGAAATTGTAAAAGTAAGAAGGATTAAGTTCTACACATGTTAAAACAATTTGCCACATAAAAAAAATCATCTTAATATTTTAATCTTGAAAAGTGAATGCCTCAAATGGTTTCTTTTGTCTTTGTTTTTATGGATTCAATAATTCCACATTACTAACATGCATTATTTTTTACTTTACTTTCAAATTTTCTTAGTGGTGTTGTGCTAAGCCAAAGGAAGTGTGTGTCTTGAGGGGATCAAGGTCACTTCTATGGTTGTGTTGTAAGTAATCTAGGGTTGATTGCTTAGTGGATTCCCCAGTGGTTTCTGGGAAGACTGGATGTAGCTCTTAGTTAAGAGTGAACCAATATAAATCTCTGTGTGCATTCTCTCTATCCTTGTAATCTTTAAATTCAGTTTTTATATTTGTGAACTAGTATAAACTACCGATTGTTTCTGCGAAACAACCGATTGTTTTTCTGGTGCTGTGCTTATTTGCTTTGTGTTTTGGCAAACTGATTTCTTAATCAAGTTTTTCTCGAAGTAATTTCATTCTAGACTTAAAGTTTGCGAAAACCCTCTTTAAACCATTCACCCCCCTATAGTTTAAAGCCATACATTCTAACAAACTGAACAAACTATTTTTTTCAATTAAATACTGGTCAAAGCATTTAAAACTGGAGCGTAATCAGTTATAAAATCATTTAATGCTCAGTCAAAGCACAAAACAGTTTTCTGTTGTGGTCCCGAAACAAACAATTGGTTGAATGCTCGAATCAATCGTTTGTTTTGGTTTGACAGCAAGTCAACCATCAAAACATTTTTCAACCTTTCTCAAAACACCTAAATATAAAACAATCGGTTGTTTCGACAAAACAACAGGTTGTTTTTCACTTAGTTTGAAAAGCACTTTTCATTTAAAAGGTTTGAGAATACTTAAGCTTTGCATTAAATCAAGAGTGGATTTACACACAAAATCTACCCCAGATCCTATCTAAAGACAGCTCAGCAACAACAAGCACATCTAGCCTTTCATCAACCTTCAAAGGGTTTGAATTCTTCAAAGCTTGAACACACTTGGTTCAACAATCTCCCCCTATTTGATGAAGACAAATCCCTGGTTGCTTGTGTTGGATTTGATTGAATCTGAAGCAGTTCCTGCAAGACAAAGTTTAAGCAAAGCACAATACTTCTGATATAGGGTTAGATCAAAAACAGAAACAGTATATCAACAGTAATTAAAAACAACAGAAATTAAGGCTTTCTTAAACATTCTTACACACCATAGACTTTTGCAGAAATAAAAGATAACGAAAACAACATAGCATAAATCTCCCCCTATTTGTCTTCACAAATAGACAAAAAGAAGAGATAGAAAGATAATTGCTCGAGATAATACAGAATTAGAGAGCAGAAGCAATAAACTGATACAAGCCCAAAAACAATCGGTTGTTTCGTGACTTCAACCGGTTGTTTTTCCTTTAATCATCTTTGCCATACTGAAGGTCAAAAATATTCTGAACAGCTTTTATCTGTTCATCCAAGGTCATGAAGCGTGTATCCATGCTGTTGAACCTGTTATCAATGTTCTGGAAGTTGCTTACACATAAATCATGAAGATTTCTTTGATTTTCGGCAAATCCATCAAGCCTATTGACCATGTATCTTTCAAAAGAAGACATGGATGGCATTTCATCTCCTTGATTCCCTGCACTGGTTCCAACACCTAGATTGGTTTCAGGTTTCTCTTCATGGTGAAAATCCATGTCAGCAGCATGATCTTCTTCATCAAAATTTGTTGCTGCAGCACTTGATGAGGCACCATGATTACCATCTTTGCACACCCATTTGCCATTGATTTTGGTGAATCTCATCTTGCTAAGAGAGCCATTGTTCATCTCTTGAGTTCACTTAACCAACTCAGATGTCTCATCTTCCAGTTTCACTTCAAAATACAGCAAAAATTTAGAGATTAAAACAGCATATGGATAGTGATAATCACTTAACCTCATGGCCTTTTTCATGTGTTCCTTGATGATGTGGATCCAATTGGGTTTCAGTTTTTCAGAGAGAAAAGACTTGACCAAGACCTGCACAGAAAACGTCTGAAAAAGCAGAAAATCACATGTTCATCACATGTGATCTTTGACTAGTCATAAAAGCTCTTAAATTTTCAAGATATTGGAATATATTCCTTTATGACTTGTTGTAACTTCTTTCTGAACGTGATCAGCTTTCAACACAGCTTCATTGAGCAAGGATTCTTTCATAATTGTGATCTGCAACAGATAGAAATTCAAAAAGAATTAATGCATTCTTTTCACAGTGTTGTCAGATACAAAACAATCAGTTGTTTAAAGGAAACAATCGGTTGTTTTTCTGCAACAGTAAAACAAATTTTGAATATTTAATCATGAGCAGAAAGAACTCAAAATAGATGAATTTGTACATTTTAAAAGAAGATAATTAAGCATGAATATGAACTTAAAAAGGAATTAAGGATAGAGATAAGGAATGCCTTATCCTTTATGATGATCCTTCAATGAGTCATATGCCTTTGATCAAGAAGCCTCTTTTGACTATTGAGAACCTTTGGATAGATACATAACATTGATTCAGCTTCAATGTTAATCTTTTTCTTCCAAGAACTTGATCAGATGACTCAGTCCCTCATATTCCTTTAGATTCCTGCATAAACTTGAATTCAAGCAAAAAGGTTTGCTCCCCTTACAATTTTGGGTCCATTTGGTTTACTTTTATCATTTGAAACCTCACAACCTTTAGGAATTCATTTCATAAAGCCTATGGGAACCGAAAATTTCCTTATTTTGCAAAATCTAACCGAATGGCCTTTCTTCATGCAGTAAAAGCATGTAACAACCGGTTGGTTCGACTTAACAATCGGTTATTTTACTGGCTTTCTTGAAAAAAAATTTGAAAACTTATCTTGTTTATTTTGTCGATTAAAACCTAATCCAACTTTTCCAAAAACACAATTTTGAGATGCCAAGACATTCTCAAAGTTGGATTTTCCTTTTGAAAGCTTATCCACAATATTAACAAGATAATGCACTTTCTTTTCAAGGTTTTCACAATTTTCACAAATGAGAGGGGTCACACTTGCAAGAAGAGTTTTTGCAATGATTTTCCAGTTTTTCAAAATCTCTTTTTTATTTTTCCAACTCTTCTTCAAGTGCCTTCACTCTCTTTTCAAGCCAGCTGTTAAGTTCTTTCAATCGGTTGTTTGAAAGAACCAATCGATTAGCTTCATCATGTGTTTCTTGAAAACTTCAAGCAATTCACTATAATTTTCTGCATTTAAAGAAGCACATAAACTTACTTCACTTGAGGTGCTTGACTCATCATCTCCTTCAGCAATCAAGCATATATTTGCCCTTTCTTTTTCACTTGATGATGAGCTTGATGAGGAGACTTCATTCTCATCCCAAGCTATGTAGGCCCTTTTTGTCTTTCCCTTCTTTTCTTTGTAGCTTGACTTCTTCTCCTTGCTTTCTTTATTTGGGCAATCTGCTTTTATGTGCCCTTGCTCACCACAACCAAAATAAGTATAGTTATTGGAATTAAAATCATTGGATTTTTTGTTTCCATACCTTTCATTGTTGGTGTCTTTGCTGCGGTTCCTTTTCAAGAATTTGCTAAATTTTCTAGATAGCAAGCTAAGGCTCACTTCATCACTTTCATCACTGGATTCTTCCTTGCTTTTGTGCTTGACAAATTTTAAGGCAATACTCCTTACATGCTTGTCTTCGCTTTCTTGAACATTGAGTCGATTCATTTCTAACTCATGTTCCCTAAGCTTGCCGAACAAAGAAGTCATACTCAATGATGTTAGATCTTTAGATTCAGATATAGCAGTTACCTTAGGTTGCCAAGATCTATCAAGACATTTGAGGATCTTGATGTTTAGCTCTTCTTTTTCAAAGGTTTTGTCAAGGCTCATGAGATGATTGATGATGTGCGTGAATCTTTTATGAACTTCAACAATTGTCTCACCCTTGAGCATTCTGAACATTTCATACTCTTGGATTAGAGTATGCTTTCTAGCTCTTTTCACCTCATTGGTACCTTCATGAGTTACCTCCAAGGTGTCCCACATTTCCTTTGCTGATTTGCATTGAGAGACCTTGAAAAACTCATCTGAATTCAAGGCAGAAGTTATTATGTTTTTAGCAATGCAATCAAATTTGACCTTCTTGCTTTCAGAATCAGTCCATTGAGACCAAGGCTTTTCAATGGAAGATCCATCTTTTTCAAATTTTGGGACAAAATGACCATTTTCTATTGCATCCCAAATACCTTTGTCAAGTGATTCCACAAAGATTTTCATTCTGACTTTCCAAAATTGGTAGTTCAAACCACAAAACAGAGGTGGTTTGTTGATTGAAACACCTTCCCCAAAAGGTAGTCTATCAGCCATTAAAAAACAGTTTTAGGATCACACCTGAATAAATTTCAAGAACCAAGCTCTTGATGCCAATTGTTAGAATGTATGGCTTTAAACTAGAGGGGGGGGGGGGGGGGGAGAAGGGGTGAATGGTTTAAAGAGGGTTTTCGCAAACTTTTAAGTCTAGAATGAAATTACTTCGAGAAAAACTTGATTCAAAATTTGGTTTGCCAAAACACAAAGCAATTAAGCACAACACCAGAAAAACAATCGGTTGTTTCGCAGAAACAATCGGTTGTATATACCAGTTCACAAATATAAAAACTGAATTTAAAGAGTTCAAATGATAGAGAGAATGCACACAAAGATTTATACTGGTTCACTCTTAACCAAGAGCTACATCCAGTCTTCCCAGAAACCACTGGGGAATCCACTAAGCAATCAACCCTAGATTACTTACAACACCACCAAAGAAGTGACCTTGATCCCCTCAAGACACATTTCCTTTGGCTCAGCAAAACACCACTAAGAATGCTGATCTTGACAACCTCAAGAACACACAGCACTTCTCAGCTACACACACAGAGTTTCTTCAAAGTACAAAGGATTACACTTATTACAAAAAAGATCTGAAATCAAATACAAGATGAAAGTCCTATCTCACACTCTTTGATCAAAGCAATCTCTAAGCAATTCTCAACTCTTGGAAAAACAAAAATCTGTGAAAAACTCAAATCTGTTTTTCTATGATTAAAACAAAGTTGTTTGTTACATTAACTGAACAAACTATTTATTGCAATTAAAGACTGGTCAATGCATTTAAAACTGGAGCGTAATCAGTTATAAAATCATTTAATGCTCAGTCAAAGCACAAAACAGTTTTCTGTTGTGGTCCCAAAACAAACAATCGGTTGAATGCTCGAATCAATCGGTTGTTTTGGTTTGACAACAAGTCAACCATCAAAAACAGTTTTCAACCTTTCTCAAAACACCTAAGTATAAAACAATCGGTTGTTTCGACAAAACAACAGGTTGTTTTTCACTTAGTTTGAAAACACTTTTCATTTAAAAGGTTTGAGAATGCTTAAGCTTTGGATTCAATCAAACACTTTGTCTGGAAGGGGCAACATCCATCTTCAATAGAGGGTACATACCAATACTGAAAATGGGTTGGAGGAATTTGGTGTCTATGGCAAGATATATAAACATGCTTTAGGGAAAAGAATTTTTTTATCTTGTTTCAAATATTTCTTCACATTTGGAAACTACATGAAAGAATGTATGATAAAGTATTGCATAAATAAATGGAAGAAATTCTTAGTATGAATAAAGACGATGATATTTAAATTACTAAAAAGTTTGGGGGCATCCAAAGAAAAGGTGCTATGACGTCAACTAATGTAGGTCCCAAAATAAAAAATTATCTATATTTTCGTGGTCCTTGTTTTGTGATAGTCTTTTATGGGGTCTACATTTGTATCATGTTATGTGTTTAGTTCTTATGTTTTTTAGTCTTAGTTTCAAGTTCCTTCTTTTGTATGGGTTATAGTCCAGTCCTTCCATCCTTGTTTGTATTTTTTTTCTTGTTTAATAATATTTTTTCATATAATGACAAATGATAGTTTGATCATGTGATGTCAATTTAACTGAAATGTCATATTTGATAATAATGTCTACAAAATTTTATAAAAATAGTGATAAATTACATTAAGAAAAGCCAATCAAAGATAAGGGATTCTCATGTCATCTTATGTAAGTGGAGAGAAAATAATATACCAATGATGATTGTGAGTGTATACTCACCACGCTTGTAGCAAATTGTTAAACATATGGGAATCAATGTAGGTATACTTAGAAAGGTTTTTATAATTTTTATTTTAAGGAAAATACAATAAATATAAAAAGAAGTGAGAATAAATATTTTATAAATAATTTTACATGACAAAAATAGTATTAGTATATGTATGATTAAATGCACTTTCTTATTTACGTGTTATAAATTTAAATGATTCTTGCCATGGTTAAATAGGATACATGAGTTCTATCAATTAATATACAAGAGTATGCTATTATGTTCCAATATTACTCATTTAAATTTCTAAGGTTAAATACGCATAATTTAAATTTATAATATTTATAACAATGTCATGTAAAATAAATTTCTAAGGTTAAATACGCATAATTTAAATTTATACTATTCATAACAATGTCATGGTCAATGTAAGGTAAGATTCAAAACTTTTCCATTAAGAGTATATGGTGATTTATCTAAATGTAATATTCCTATTTATATATATCAAAAAAATCACTACAAAAGATATGCTTATTAGGATGGGTCAAAAAGGAACACTACTTATAATAAATAGACGCAATTAAACTTTGGAAGCTAATATGCTCGACATAAATATAATGGCGGTGCGTGGGACACGGGTGCTGTGTTTTTTGCATGGGCCTAACCGACATGCTCTCCACACAAAATTATATTTTATATTATTTATTTAAAGAAGCATGGGCTTAGCCTACATATTCGCCACATATTTTTTAAACAAGCGTGGGTTTAGCCTACATGTTGCCCACCCAAAATTATATTTTATATTGTTTATTCAAAGAAGCGTGGACTTAGTCAACGGTTTGGCCACACAATTTTTAAACAAGCGTGGGCTTAACCTTCATAATTTTATTACATATAAAAATTTAATTTAAATATATATATATATATATATATATATTTTCTTTTACGTGGACATAACCAACAAATTTTAAATTTTTATTATTATTTATTATTTATAGTTTCAGTTGTGACCATTCGATCCATGCAATTTTTTTTCTTTTTTTTTTAGTTTATGTTCATATAACTCACACTTACCCATGCTTTATTTAATTATTTTTAAATATTGAAGGCTTATAGGACACTATTTAGAGTTCACAACATCACCTTCACTTTCTTTTGCAGCTAATTTTTCTTTTAAATGTAGTGAATGTTATGATTGAACGCCTTTCACTTTGAAATCTAATTCTGAAATTTGATTTTAATTGAATTCAAATTTTGATGATTAGTTTTTACATGATAACAAAAGGATAAACACTTCATATAATTTTATAAACATAATTAGATAGATTACACATAGAAAAGATTATTAATGGAGTTGAGAAAAAAATGTATCATCAAGCTTATCTCTTGCATTATATCGTCATGTCATCAACAATACTAAGTGTAAAATAATCTTTTAATTTCATTTTTGTTTGGGCAAAGGAAAGACTTATGGTCTTTATTATATGTAGTATTGTCAAATAATTTGTTAAGACACTAGACCGTGTTAAATTCATTTAATGGACGTGAGCTTTGTGTAATCTTCTTCGAATACTTACATGAATTAAACCTATGTTATTCAGATAATTATCCTACCATATTTTTCCATGTAGTCTCCATTTTATCAACAAAATCTATTTGACCACGTTAAGAAATATCTAGGCAAGCATCATTTACTCAAATCTAGTTCATCTGACTCTGAAGTTCTCCAAAGGTGATAGAAGAAGCTTTCATTTTGCTTTACCTTGTAAAAAGTTAGATTAAGCATGTCAAACGAAGACTTATGTTGTGTTTGTTTCTAGTTATTTACTATTGTCGAAGATGGATGTGCGTTGATGGTTTATCTTTGTATCTACTGGTTTGTGTGGATTTGAGTGAGAAAATGTAACGAAAGTGTTTTATCCCATCCTCGCTACTGCTGAAAATTTGGGAAGAAAGCCACATAAGTTTGTGTCATTTTACTTTGTTACCGTCAACTATTTTGTTGAAACCGCGTGAGCTTCTGCCATGAAGTCTGTGTACAATAGTGAAACATTTTAAATTTAGACAAAAAGACACGAGAATAGATTTTGCATGCCATTTTAGAGGAAAACAACATTGATTATGTTTTTTTTTTCAAGGGATCAATGTTTTCCCCCCATAATCGATTATCTATGTTTTTTCTTTGGATAATTGATTGTTCGTTGTAGATAAACAATGTTGACCTTATTTATTTATGAAAATCAATGTTGTGGTACATGTTATGCATGCCATAATTGATTTTGTGCTATATTTTCTTGTTCTCAGTTGGATGTGTTGATTACTTGTAATTTGTGGTTTTTAATTTGTTATCATTTTTATTTTTTGCATAAGCATATTTTGGTTCTGATTTTATATTTTTTTTCTAATTAGATTATTTATATATTTGAACTAAAATATTTGATTAATAATATTTTAATTTAAACACATATTATTTATATTTTTTAACTGAAATATTTGGTTAATAATATTTTTAATTAATTGTAATATTAATTAAATAAATAATCAATAATATCAAATTATTTTTTAAACATTTTTTACAAATTTCTATTATTAGAATTCATTTTATAACAAAAAATATTATTTTTATGAGAACTTTTTATCTTCAAACAATGATAAGTAACTCATTTTTTTCGAAAATCATTATTCAACGATACAAGAAATTATTGACTAAAATTTTAATTAACTAAAATCTACAAAAAAAATACGTCATATTTCATTATTCAAGTATTTTTTTTTAAAGGGTAAATTTGTAAACTTACATTGGAAACCTATTAAGAAAATAAAAAGTCCTCTCACCACGATCACATTAAACTTTCCCCACAAATTCATTCTACATACATTACCTCATATTTCATTATTCAAATATTTTTTTTAAAAAAGGGTAAATTTGTAAACTTACATTGAAAACCTATTAAGAAAATAAAAAGTCCTCTCACAACGATCACATTAAACTTTCCCCACAAATTCATTCTACATACTTTACCTCATATTTCATTATTCATGTATTTTTTTTTTAAAAATGGTAAATTTGTAAACTTACATTGGAAACCTATTAAAAAATAAAAAGTCCTCTGACAACCATCACATTAAACTTTCCCCACAAATTCACTCTACATACCTTAAACAAAAAATTGAAAACAATTAAAATATTCACAATATTTAGGAATTTGTACTCAAAAGTTAAAATTTTCCCCAACAACGTCAGAAGTAATAATTTGTCCCTAAGCATGGATATCAAACCCACAAGGAACATTTGAATTATTAAGTATAAGATTTACTAAATAGAAAAGAAAAGTAAATAAAGCAAGTCAAAGAGTTTGTTGGTTCAATTTGGGAAAATTGAGATTGGGGTTCATCATTCTTAATCTTTTGTATTTTGAAAACTATAGTAATATTCTATCCTTTTATTGATGTTGATCTCATATAAAATTCATTTATATCGATTCCTCCCATATTTATAAAAAATCTTTAGTATTACGATTAGATGTTGATAGCAACTAACATTTCAAATATATTCCTACCGTATGTTAAACATTATCATTTGGGTCAGAAACTTAGAGATACTTTTCAAACAAATCTAAGGATTTAAATAATGATAAACAAGCATTAGAGACAAAATAACAATACAAATCATCAATCAAGAACATAATATTATATTTAGATATCACCTCAATACACTGGGTTTGAACTACTCCTAATCCCAAGGATAGAATTCGCCACTCATGTTGGCCATGACAAGCATGGAAAGCAAGAGAAGAAGATCCAGGATGTTTCTCTTTGATGGTTGCCTCCTCTAGGGTTTTCTATCACCTATTCTCCACATTGATATCTACGGTTGTGCCTCACGCCTCGTGTTTAACCTAGTTGGGCTTGGGCTAAGTGACTTTTTGCCTGGGCGAGTTTGACAAAAACAGGCCCAACGTCTCTAGAGTGATCTCGCCTAGGCAAGATTGGGCTCGCTGGTGTGAGATCTTCTGGAAGCTTCTAGCTTAGGCGAGTTTGGATGAGTATTTGGAGCATTCCAACTTTCCATTTTTATCTTGTATATTCTCTTTTTGCCCTTTCATCTCCATTTTTTCCTAGAATCATGAAACTAACACAAATTTGGGAATAAATCATTCTTATTCATATTATAATCACAATATATGTTAAAATGTTCAAATTCATAAATTAGGGGTTATATTAGTTATTTTAACAATTAATATCCACAAGTGTTATTTATTTTAATATGAAATATTACATAAATATGACACTTATCACTCTTTTAACATATATGAGAATTATAATCATTGCAGTATAGTGACTTGGCTCACCTAACCTTAGGAAAAGGGGATAAGATAGTCCAACCCACACTCGTCTCCCTCTTTGTTGTTCCTATGCTTATGTGTGGAGAGAGAGAAAGAGAGAAATATTTTAGAGATGTGACTAATAACGTTTTACAATATTAATTATATAATACATTAAATTAATGCATATATTAATATTTTACACAAATAATTAAATGAATAAATAAATAAATTAGGGTTATTTATGTTACATTAATATGTATTAATATATTAAATGATATCACATAAATACTATAATGTTTACATTAATTTATTACATTAATGACAATATTTAATAATTAAATGTATACATTAACTAATTTTCTTATTTTAAATATCACTACAATAAACCCATTAAATAAAAAAACAATTTTAGATTAAAAAATAATTAGATGTTATAATGACTAAATTAAAGACCATTTCAGAGACTAAAATAATTTTTGGTTTCTAAATTAGTTTCTATTGTTGTTAAATAGTTTCTAAATTGGTATCTAATTAGCTACCATGGTTTTAACTACCAATTACTTAGATTCTAAATTTGGTAACAAAAAAATAGAAACTAATTTAGATACCAAAATTTGTTTAGTCTCTAAAATGATTTCTAATTTAGTCAATATAGTAACGAATTATTTTTATCTGTAAAATTAGTTTCTATTTGAATAATTTTCTTCTTGTGTATATTTAAATAATCATTTTAAAAAGAAAATTACTAAAAACATTAAGATTAATCCTCTTTCATTGAAGTACTCATCTTTTTTCCCTATAAAAGACGAAGATTCATAGAGTTTTCTCATCAAAGTTATCAAAGAATGATGAGATTTATCTTAAAATCAAATCAAGGAAGTATACCAAAGGAAATGTATATAGAAGGATTTGATTAATTAGATCCAAACATTTTCTCAATGTTGAATTTTCTCTTAGTTATTCAACTTAAATAACATTTCGTGGACACAACATTGCATTTTTTTAGTAATACATATATTAATTACTATTAAAAAAAGACATTTTTTTATAAAAAAAAAACATGTAAGGTGTTGATGTATTAATACTATGACTCAACATTAACAACCCAAGAGACAACATTCTGAACACTGTTCATTGGTTTGGGGCTGCTATATGGAATGGCCTCACGACCAACACAGCACACTGTTGTGTTTTAATAATATATGGTGAAAGGAATCCAAACTTAGGTATTTGGAGCGTTTCGACTTTCCACTTTTATCTTGTATATTCTCATTTTGCCCTTTCATCTCAATTTTTCCTTAGAATAATGAAATTAACACAAATTTGGGAATACACCATTCTTATTCGTATTATAATCACAAAATATGTAAACATGTTTAAATTCATAAATTAGGAGTTATATTATAGTTATTTTTTCAATTAATATCCACAAGCGCTTTCTATTTTACTATGAAATCTTACATAAATATGACATTTATCACTATAATCGCTACAGTATAGTGACTTAGCTCACCTAACCTTAGGGAAAGGGGATAAGATAGTCAAACCCACACTCATCTCCCTCATTGTTGTTCCTATGCTTGTGTGTGGAGAGAGAGAAAGAGAGAGAGATTTTAGAGATATGACTAGTAACATTTTAAAATATTAATTATATAACACATTCAACTAATGCATATATTAATATTTTACACAAATAATTAAATGAATAAATACTACAATGTTTACATTAACTTATTACATTAATGACATTATTTAATAATTAAATGTATACATTAACTAATTTTCTTATTTTAAATATCACTTCAAGAAAATCAATTTTAGAGAGACAATAATTAATTAGTTGCTATAATGATTAAATTAGAGACCATTTTAGAGACTAAAATAAATTTTGGTTTCTTAATTAGTTTGTATTATTGTTAAATAGATTCTAAATTGATATCTAATTAGCTACCAAGGTTTTAACTACCAATTATTTAGATTCTAAATTTAGTCAATATAGTAACTAATTATTTTTACCTCTAAAATTAATTTCCATTTTAATGATTTTCTTGTAGTGTATATTTAAATAATCATTTTAAAAAGAAAATTACTAATAAAATTAATATTAATCTTCTTTCATTGAACTACTCATCTCTTTTCCCTATAAAAGGCGAAGATTCAGAGTTTTCTCATCAAAGTTATCAAATTTTAACCAGTGACAAAAATAATATTTATACCTATCTTTGAATTTTTAGAGTTTAGAGAAATACCCAGCAACATGGACAAAGATGAAGACGACAAAGACGCAGATAAAATTTTTCAAAGAATGATGAGATTTATCTCAAAATCAAATCAAGGAAGTATACCAAAAGGTAATTTATATAGAAGCATTTGATTAGTTAGATTCAAAACTTTTCTCAATGTTGTGTTTTCTCTTAGTTATTCAACTTAAAAAACATTTTGTTGACAAAAGATTGCATTTTTTAGGAATACATATATTGAACACTATTCACACAAAAAAATGCAATTTTTTTCCAAAAAAAAGACATGTAAATGAGGATTTTACATACAACATGCAAACTTAACATTTTGTTGGAAATTGGGTTTGAGTCTAGGAAGAGCCAAGAACAAGATGAGGATGTTAAATGACAGATCCTCAACATTAACAACCCAAGAGACAACATTCTCAGCACTGTTCATAGGTTTGGGGCTGCTCTGTGGAATTTCCTCACGACCGACACAGCACACGAATGTGTTTTAATAGTATATGGTGAAAGGAATCCAGACTTAGGTATTTTATCTCCAAGATGAAATGCCAATTCAAGAGAAGAATGGACAGTGTGCTATGATCGAATGAATTAAAGGAGAATAAGAGAAACATTTATTGATGATTAGTAATTATACTTGTGATATGTTAATTTCTCAATGTAATGTTACATTTCATAGTAATTATGATGCAAGAAGAAGAAAATGTCTCAAAGTGTGATTTGAGTTTTGAATGTAATATTAATTGTTATGGTTTTTGTTAGTATAAATCCCTTTACTTTTCTCACAGATTTGAATTTATTACAGAACAGAGACTAATAAATCGATTTATTTAGCAATGAACAAATTTATTTTTCTTATTCTCTTTAATGAAAGAGTAACACAGTGTTGTGATTTCAAACGACGAGCAAGATAATCTGTAGGCAAGGTTCAATTTGATTTCCACATAATTAAATCAGAGGACTAAACAATTAATCACAACCTTTGAAGACAAAAACAATTCTCGTTTTTTAAAACAATTAACAGATTGAGTTTACTTTTAACAGAACACGAATTCCAATTATGTTTCACAGCACATACAGATTTACACAGAAGTTCTTAAGAGGATTTTCCAGAAAATCAAGAACAATATACACGTACCAAGAAAGAACAGATTCAAACACAATTGAATAGATTTATTTCTTGACAGATTAGTTTGATCAGTGATTATTGAGTGCAGGGATTAGGAGAGAATCAACACAAAACAATTATACTGGTTCACCAAGTGAGCTACATCCAGTCTTCACATAATCCAAGGTGAAATCCACTAAACCACAATTCAAAACAATTACAAAAACCACTTTTCTTGAACCCTACAAGAACATGGCACACCTTGCTGAAAAACACTATTCTAGCACACACAACTCTTCAAGAAACCCTATCAAGAAGAGTCTTACAATCACACTTTACAAGGAATTGAGATATGAAACAAATACACCTGATAGAGAATGCAGAAATCTGCCTTAGACCAGTAGAACACATTACTCACACAGTGACAACTCCTCTAGCCAATCCTTAGAACCAACCAAGAACAAGCACACTTTATGATTTGAAAAATCATTCAAGAACTCATGCTAATCCTTTGAAATCTCTTATATCTCAGTTGTAAAACTAGTTTTCTCAATGATATGAACAACGTTTTAAAGCCAGAAGAAACTCTCCTTTTATAGGAAACATTTTATAACAAACTTTCAAAAAACAGTTAAAGCTGCTATAAAAAGAACAGATTGAAAATAAAATGAACAAATTTATTTTCAAAGGCAGTGAAAGAATTTTTTATATGTAGGAGACTTAGTCAAACTCCCTGGTGCAAGGATAAAACTGTGAAAAACCGTTTAAGAGAAACATGGCACCAGATTAAAAAGAATTTATTTATTTACAGAAGAACAAATTCATTTTCAAAACGATAACAAGAACCTTTTAACAAGTGAAACACAGTTGTTTTGATGGAATGAAAACTTAGTTAAGATACTTGATGCATAAAACATGATTTTCAAAAAAACACTTATTCAAGGCATCAACTTAAGAAAAGAATATATTCATTTAGAGAAGAACAAATTCATTTTCTATGCGGTAAAGGATATTTTTTGCAAAACATGTGAAAAACATTTTCATAAAACTTGTGCTTGCTCTTATCACATGGTCAAGGTTTAAGAAGTGAGTTACCCAGCAAAAATTCTACTTTAAAGAACCTCTAATCTATACCTAAGACATCCTTAAAGCAAATACAAACACAAAGGAAAATTACACATTTGGCTTCATCAAACACTTTGTCTTGAAGGGGCAACATCCATCTTCAATAAAGGGTACATACCAATACTGAAAATGGGTTGGAGGAATTTGGTGTCTATGGCAAGATAGATAAACATGCTTTAGAGAAAGGATTTTTTTTATCTTGTTTCAAATATTTCTTCACATTTGGAAACTTCATGAAAGAATGAACGATAAAGTATTGGATAAATAAATGGAAGAATTTCTTAGTATAAATAAAGACGATGATATTTAAATTACTAAAAAGTTTGGGGGCATCCAAAGAAAAGGTGCTATGAAGTCAACTAATGTAGGTCCCAAAATAAAAAATTATCTATATTTTCGTGGTCCTTGCTTTGTGATAGTCTTTTATGGGGTCTACATTTCTATCATGTTATGTGTTTAGTTCCTATGTTTTTTAGTCTTAGTTTGATGTTCCTTCTTTTGTATGGGTTATAGTCCAGTCCTTCCATACTTGTTTGTATTTTTTTTCTTGTTTAATAATATTTTTTCATACAATGACAAATGATTGTTTGATCATGTGATGTCAATTTAACTGAAATGTCATATTTGATAATAATGTCTACAAAATTTTATAAAAATAGTGATAAATTACATTATGAAAAGTCAATCAAAGATAAGGGATTCTTATGTCATCTTATGAAAGTGGAGAGAAAATAATATACCAATGATGATTGTGAGTGTATACTCACCACGCTTGTAGCAAATTGTTAAACATATGGGAATAATGTAGGTATACTTAGAAAGGTTTTTATAATTTTTATTTTAAGGAAAATACAATAAATATAAAATGTGAGAATAAATATTTTATAAATAATTTTACATGACAAAAATAGTATTAGTATATGTATGATTAAATGCCATTTCTTATTTACGTGTTATAAATTTAAATGATTCTTGCCATGGTTAAATAGGATACATGAGTTCTATCAATTAATATACAAGAGTATGCTATTATGTTCCAATATTACTTAAATTTATAAGGTTAAATACGCATAATTTAAATTTATAATATTTATAACAATGTCATGTAAAATAAATTTCTAAAGTTAAATACGCATAATTTAAATTTATACTATTCATAACAATGTCATGGCAAATCTAAGGTAAGATTCAAAATTTTCCATTAAAAGTATATGGTGATTTATCTAAATGTAATATTCCTATTTATATATAGCAAAAAAATCCTACAAAAGATATGCTTATTAGGATGGGTCAAAAAGGGACACTACTTATAATAAATAGACGCAATTAAACTTTGGAAGCTAATATGCTCGACATAAATATAGTGACGGTGCGTGGGACACGGGTGGTGTGTTTTTTGCATGGGCCTAACCTACATGCTCCCCACACAAAATTATATTTTATATTATTTATTTAAAGAAGCATGGGCTTAGCCTACATATTGGCCACATATTTTTTAAACAAACGTGGATTTAGCCTACATGTTACCCACACAAAATTATATTTTATATTGTTTATTCAAAGAAGCGTGGACTTAGTCAACGATTTGGCCACACAATTTTTAAACAAGCGTGGGCTTAACCTTCATAATTTTATTACATATAAAAATTTAATTTAAATATATATATATATATATATATTATTTTTACGTAGGCATAACCTACAAATTTTAATTTTTATTATTATTTATTATTTATAGTTTCAGTTGTGACCATTCTATCCATGCAATTTTTTTTCTTTTTTTTTAGTTTATGTTCATATAAGTCACAGTTACCCACGCTTATTTAATTATTTTTTAATATTGAAGGCTTATAGGACACTATTTAGCGTTCACAGCATCACCTTCAATTTCTTTTGCAGCTAATTTTTCTTTTAAATGTAGTGAATGTTATGATTGCACGCCTTTCACTTTGAAATCTAATTCTGAAATTTGATTTTAATTGAATTAAAATTTTGATGATTAGTTTTTACATGATAACAAAAGGATAAACACTTCATATAATTTTATAAACATAATTAGATAGATTACACATAGAAAAGATTATTAATGGAGTTGAGAAAAAAAATGTATAATCAAGCTTATCTCTTGCATTATATCGTCATGTCATGAACAATACTAAGTCTAAAATAATCTTTTAATTTCATTTTTGTTTGGGCAAACGAAAGACTTATGGTCTTTATTATATGTAGTATTGTCAAATAATTTGTTAAGACACTAGACCGCGTTAAATTCATTTAATGGACGTGAGCTTTGTGTAATCTTCTTCGAATACTTACATGAATTAAACCTATGTTATTCAGATAATTATCCTACCATATTTTTCCATGTAGTCTCCATTTTATCAACACAATCTGTTTGACCACGTTAGGAAATATCTAGGAAAGCATCGTTTACTCAAATCTAGTTCATCTGACTATGAAGTTCTCCAAAGGTGATAGAAGAAGCTTTCTATTTGCTTTATCTTGTAAAAGGTTAGATTAAGCATGTCAAACGAAGACTTATGTTGTGTTTGTTTCTAGTCATTTACTATTGTCGAAGATGGATGTGCGTTGATGATTTCTCTTTGTATCTACTGGTTTATGTGGATTTGAGTGAGAAAATGTAACGAAAGTGTTTTATCGCATCCTCGCTACTGCTGAAAATTTGGGAAGAAAGCCACATAAGCTTGTGTCATTTTACTTTGTTACCGTCAACTATTTTGTTGAAACCGCGTGAGCTTCTGCCATGAAGTTTGTGCACAACAGTGAAACATTTTAAATTTAGACAAAAAGACACGAGAATAGATTATGCATGCCATTTTAGAGGAAAACAACATTGATTATGTTTTTTTTTTCAATGGATAAATGTTTTTCCCCAATAATCGATTAACTATGGTTTTTCTTTGGATAATTGATTGTCCCTTGTAGATAAACAATGTTGACCTTATTTATTTATGAAAATCAATGTTGGTATATTTTCTTGTACAATGTTTTTAATTTTTGTTATCATTTTTATTTTCTGCATAGCATATTTTGGTTCTGATTTTAATTGTTTTGTCTAATTAGATTATTTATATATTTTAACTAAAATATTTGATTAATAATATTTAATTTAAACACATATTATTTATATTTTTTCACTGAAATATTTGGTTAATAATATTTTAATTTAAACAAATTTTGTACATAAATAAGTAATTTATTTTATTTTTAATTAATTTAATATTATATTTTTATTAATGAAATAAATAATCAATTATATCAAATTATTT
>NW_027174234.1:0-22484 GCF_000499845.2 Phaseolus vulgaris | reverse complement strand
TCCCTCAAATTTGAGATTTGTGTAGAACACTCTAATCAAATTTGGGTAGATGTTCCCCTTCATCTCCAAGAACTTTCTGAGAGATTGATCTTTGAGCAGCCTGCTTACATTATCTAGCTTTTTGGCTTTTCAACCAATCAAGCAAACAACTTTAGGGTTGTTTATCACTTTGGTGCTAGTCTCAAACCTATACCTTTCAAAAGATCATTATCACCAGAAAACCATCCTTCTAGCCTTCCTCCAGACCTTACTGCTCTGGTTTTAACTCTCTTTGAGGTGGGAGGAGTTGATTCCATGATGGAAGAGAAGATGCAGAGAAAAGCTCACACAAGAATTGCAAGAGATGTTGCAATTGGTTGTTCTTGTGAAAGAGATCAGCTGCAACAAATTTTATAGCAAAAACAAAATCATAAAGCATTCAATGACATGAGTGGGTACCGGATTTTCAGAGAGAAAAGACTTGACCAAGCCCTGCACAGAAAACGTCAGAAAAAGCAGAAAATCACATGGTCATCACATGTGATCTTTGATTAGTCATAAAAGCTCTTAAATTTTCAAGATTGTGGAATATATTCCTTTATGACTGTTGTAACTTCTTTCTGAGCGTGATCAGCTTTCAACACAGGTTCATTGACCAAGGATTCTTTCTTTAATTTGATCTGCAACGGATAGAAATTCAAAGAAGAAATTAAATTGATTTCTTCACAGTGTTGTCAGACACAAAACAATCAGTTGTTTCGAGGAAACACTCGGTTGTTTTTCTGCAGCAGTAAAACTGATTTGAATTTTTAATCATGAGCAGAAAGAATTCAAAGCAGATGAAATTGAACATTTTTAAAGAAGATATTCAAGCATGAATCTGTACTTTAAACAAATTAAAGATAAAGATAAGGAAGGTTTATCCTTTATGATGTTCTTTCAATGAGCTATGTGCTTTGTGATCAAGAAGCCTCATTTAACTGTTGAGAGCCTTTGGATAGATACAAAACATTGATTCAACTTCAATGTTGGTCTTTTTCTTCCAAGAACTTGATCAGTTGACTCAGTCCTTCACACTTCTTTAGATTTCCTGCACAAACATGAGTTCAAGCAACAAGATTTGGCCCCTTTACAACTGTGGGTCCATTTGATTCCTTTTTCTCATTTGGAACCTCACATCCTTTAGGAATCCATTTCATGAACCCCTGGGACATAAAATTTCCTTATTTGCAGAATCTAACCGAATGGCCCTTTTTCATGCAGTAAAAGCATGTAACACCGGTTGTTTCGACTTAACAATCGGTTGTTTATTGTCTTCTTGAAAAATGTTTTGAAAACTTATCTTATTTGTTTTGTGTATTAAAACCTAAACCAGCCTTTCCTAAAAACATTTTGAGATGCCAAGACATTCTCAAAGTTAGATTTCCCTTCGAAAGCTTATCCACTGTATTAACAAGATAATGCACTTTCTTCTCAAGGTTTCACAATTTTCGCAAATGAGAGTGTCACACTTGCAAGAAGAGTTTTGAAATGTGTTTCCAGATTTTTAAAATCCTTTTTAGATTTTAAATCTCTTCTTCAAGTGCCTTCACTCTCTTTTCCAGCAGCTGTTAAGTTCTTTCAATATATTGTTTGAAAGCACAATCGATTAACTACATCGTGAGTTTCTTGAAAAGCTTCAAGCAATTCACTATAATTTTGTTCATTTAAAGAAGCACAAGAACTTACTTCACTTGAGCTGCAAGATTCATCATCATCTTCAGCAATCAAACAGATGTTTGCTTTTCTTCTTCACTTGATGATGAACTTGATGAGGATACCTCATTCTCATCCCAAGCTATGTAGGCTCTATTTGTCTTGCCCTTCTTTTCCTTGTAGCTAGGCTTTTTCTCCTTGCTTTTGTTTGAGCAATCTGCCTTTATGTGTCCTTGCTCACCACAACCAAAACAAGTATAGTTATTGGAATTAAAATCATTGGATTTCTTTTTTCCATACCTACCTTGTGTCCATGCTCTATCAAGACATTTCAAATCTTGATGTTTAGCTCTTCCTTTTCAAAGTCTTGTCAAGGCTCATGAGATGATTGATGATGTGCATGAATCTTTTTTGTACTTCAGCATTTGTTTCACCTTTGAGCATCTGAACATCTCATACTCTTGGATTAGAGTATGCTTCCTAGCTTTCTTCACCTCATTTGTACCTTCATGAGTTACTTCCAAGGTGTCCAACATTTCCTTTGCTGATTTGCATTGAGAGACCCTGAAAAACTCATTTGAATTCAAAGCAGAGGTTATTATGTTTTTAGCAATGCAATCAAATTTGGCCTTCTTGCTTTCAGAATCAGTCCATTGAGACCAAGGCTTTTCAATGGATGATCCATCTTTTTCAAATTTTGGGACAAAAGGACCATTTTCAGTTGCATCCCAAATACCTTTGTCAAGTGATTCTACAAAGTTTTTCATTTTGACTTTCCAAAATGGTAGTTCAAACCACAAAACAGAGGTGGTCTGTTGATTGAAGCACCTTCCCCAAAAGGTAGTCTATCAGTCATTAAAAAACAGTTCTAGGATCACACTTGAATAAATTTCAAGAACCAAGCTCTTGATGCCAATTGTTAGAATGGATGGCTTTAAACTAGAAGGGGGGGGGGGGTGAATGGTTTAAAGAGGGTTTTCGCAAACTTTTAAGCCTGGAATGAAATTTTTTCAAGAAACAATTGATTGGGAAATCAGTTTGCCGAAACACAAAGCAAAAACAACAGCACCAGAAAAACAATAAGTTGTTTATACCAGTTCACAAATATTAAAATTAAATTTAAAGAGATTAAGGATAGAGAGAATGCACACAGAGGTTTATACTGGTTCACTATAAACCGAGAGCTACATTCAGTCTTCTCAGAAACGACTAAGGAAATCCACTAAGCAATCAACCCTAGATCACTTACAACACAACCAAAGAAGTGACCTTGATCCCCTCAAGACACACACTTCCCTTGGTCAGCACAACAACACTAAGAATGCTGATCTTGATCCCCTTAAGAACACACAACACGTCTCAAAAACACACAAAAAGTTTCTTTCAAAAGATACAAATGATTACACTTGTTACAGAACAAATCTGAAATCAATACAAGCTGAAAACCCTATCTCACACTCTTTGATCAAACTCAATCTCTAAGCAATCTCAACTTTTTCTCTTAATCAAAATCTTATTTAAAAACCCAAATTTGTTTTTCTATTTGTAAAACAAAGTTGTTTGTTGTATAATCTCAACAAACTATTAATTGCATTTAAAGATTGGTCAAAGCATTAAAAACTAGAGCGTAAACAGTTAGAAAAGCATTAATGCTCAGTCAAAGCACAAAACAGTTTTCTGTTATGGTACCAAAACAAACAATCGGTTGTTTCCACGAATCAATCGTTGTTTTGTTTTGACAGCAAGTCAACCATAAAACAGTTTTCGACCTTTTCTAAAAACACACAAGTAAAAACAATCGTTGTTTCGACAAAACAACAGTTGTTTTTCACTTAGTTTGAAAAACACTTTTTCTTTAAAAGGATTGAGATGCCTATGCTTTGGATTCAATCAAGAGTGGATTACATATTAAATCTACCCCAGATCATATCTAAAAGACGCACAGCAACAAATGAAATGTAGCCTTTCATCATCCTTCGAAGGGTTGGATTCTCAAAGCTTGAACCCACTAGTTCAACACATATAAATTTGCATTTGAAGATTCAAAGGATCAGAAGCTGTGGGGTTGGACAAACTGCAAACTCCATGGAGTTTACTATTATTGAAGCACGAACATACTCAAAAGCACAAGGTAGCCTTATGCCTTTAGTTTCAGCTACCCCATTTCCAGCAGCAACAAACCCAGCACTCCAACAAACACAGAGAAACTGGCCTATCCTTCAAAACTAACACTTCTGCCCCTGCACTAGCCTTAAAGACAGAACCTACGGCTTCAGCACTGGATGTGTGTTGGTCAACACTTTTAAAACTGCTGATCTCCTTCTGCCTCCTCCCAAACCAACACTCTACACAGGAGGTTGTCTCTGCCGTCGTGGCCTTACCTATAGCTATTAATGCAGATCATTGGTTAAGAATCCAATCTACAAAGGAGTAATTAAAGGAATGCACCTTATGCTTCATCCAAAGCCAGACTTGAGTTGAGCCCTCTGAAAAATCTCTTTCGCGTCTACTATCCTTGCTTGAAGACTATCAGGTTCCTTTGATCCAATGCATCTAATTACATTTACCCAGACACCTTTCCAGACCAGTTTGCTTATACTAGCTTGGTTCAAGTAGAAACTTTCGAAGTGCATCTTTATCAATATGTGAACAAAGAGATACAAATCCATTTAAAGCACAAAGACCATACGCATAGCGCGTATTTACATTCCAGGACAGTGTTGGCATGACTCATCCTTACCTGACAAGAAGTGCATAGCGTAGTGCTCATCATTACTCCTCTCCTGCTCAAGCACTGTCTTTTGGAATTCTACCCAACAACACCCTCAAAGTTGTCATCGTTGCATTTGAAATGCCTTGCCTTCCAAAGATATTTAAACACATCTATTGAGACCTATGTCATGCTTTGCTCGCCATTCATAAACCAGATTTCACAGAGAATGTCCCGGTACTTCTTCCCATACCTGTACGTCCTTGTTATTCCTTTTCAATACGACCTGATAACATCATGGTAAATCTACTTCCAGTGAAGATTCACACTCAAAAACTAGGTGGCTCCACTTCAGACTTCACCCCCATTCCGACTCAACCCATTAACCAACTCTCCCACTATTGACCCTGGTTTAAAGACAGGGAGTACAATCTAGAAACAATGATTTGAGTTCAGAAATTCCAACCCAAACATCTTCCATAATTTTCTTTATCTCCACATCCTAATTCCCAACCTATTTCTTCTTGGAACCATCATTTTCCTCCTCCCTTTCCACACACCTTTGAGAGATCCTCCACCACCAAGACTGAAGCCTGGCAGTGTTTGGGAGTTTTCAAGCTCTAAGCCATATTTGAACCCAACAGTTCCTTCCACCTACCACTCTCTTGTGATATACACCTCCATCTCCATTAGCTAGGAGGCGTCATTAAACTTACGTATATCTCTAAGGCCTAGACCTCCTCCTCTCTTGGTCTGCATAAATCCTTCCATTTACCCAGGAGATTGGCTTATTCACTTTCCCCATCCCACAAGATCTCCTTTGGATACTAATGATGCTATTACAAACCGATTTTGGCGCTTGAAGAGGGATAGGTAGTACAGGGGAATAATAGATATGACAGAATTAATAAGACATATTCTCCCCGCCATGGATAAAAATCTCCCTTTCCACCCACTAAGTCTTGCTTTAACTTGCTTATGACAGGCTCCTAGAAATGTTTCTTCCTTGGGTTTCCTCCAACTTCAAAACCCAGATACTTAAACGGTACCCCATCTGAGCAAAATTCAAAGTCTTTGTGTAACATACTTTTGCATTGCTTGGCACATTAATCCCTGCTAGTTTTGACTTATGGAAGTTTATCTTCAAACTGATGCTAACTCAAAACCTCTTAGGATAGCTTTCAGAGTTACCACATTATTAAAGGTGTCCTCACATAGGAAAAGAGTATCATCCGCAAACTGAAGGATCACACCTCTATCTCATTATAACCATCTTGAGGCCTGACAAGAGATTGTTCTTTATAGCTTGTCTTACTATCCCAACAAGGCCTTCTGCAACCATGAGGAAAAGAAAAGGTGTTAGGGGTCACCTTGTCTCAACCCCCTTGATGGCTTGAATTCCTCCGTCGGACACCCATTGACTAACACAAACACAAAGCAGATTCCAAACATCCTCGAATCCAAGATATCCACTTTGTGGAAACCCATCCTATGAAGCATGTCATATAGGAATCCCACCTGACATACCTTTTTCAAAGTCCAACTTTATCCAAAATCGTATGTTTTTTCAAAGTCCAACTTTAGACATAGCCCGCTTCTACCCTCCTCTTAAGATCCTCTACCACTTCATTAGCCATAAGCACACTGTCAAGAATCCCTCTACCCCTTAAGAATGTTGATTGGCTTTCGTCGATAACTGAGGCAACACCTCTTAATTTTAGCTGCCAGCACCTTTGAAATGATTTTGTATAGGCTCCTACTAGTGAGATGGGTCTATACTGCTCAAGCTTAGTAGGTCCCTAACCTTAGGAACTAATGTTGTGAAGGAATATTACATCCCTTTGGGAAACACCCAGTCTCATGAAGAAAGACAGCGCTGCCATATATCGTCTTTTATAACTCCCAACTTTGCTTAATAAAGTTGAAGTTGAACCCATCTGGCCAGGACTCTTTGAACCTTCACACTGCCACATTGCGTCCCTTATCTCTTCTCGAAGAAAATAGCTAGAAGGCTTTCATTATCATACAGTTAATAGACTAAACTCAACTCCATCCAATCTTACCCTAGATCCTTCGTTGCTTTAAATCTAGCTTCGAACAGGTTCTTTGCCTCTAGACGAACGGTACTTGGTTCCTCACACCAGTGGTCCCCAACATGAACACCCTTCACTTTGTTCCTGATTCTTCTCCCCCTCAATGATGAGTGGAAGAACCTAGTGCACGAGTCCCCATACTTGAACCAGCTTGCTCTAGCCTTTGACTGATAAGGGATTCAAGTTTGATATCATTCTCCTTTAGACGACTTGCCAACTCCATTCATTTCCACCTCTCAGATTCCTCTAAGCCCCCATTACAATCTAGGCAGTCAAGATCCTCCATTTCCTGCAAATCTTCCTCTTGGTAATATCAAGGTTACCAAACACTTCCTTATTCCATGATTTGAGGTCAAACTTGAGAAGTTTCAACTTTTCTTTGAGCTTCGTTAAATCGTTCCCTTGGACTGAGTAAGACTGCCATCCTGATAAAACCCTTTCCATGTACCAAGCATCAATGGTTCGAAGGGTTTGGGACCCCAGTTGATATGAACCCAATAACATGATAGGATATGATATAAACATGTTATGGATTCAATAAGAGTTGGAATATGATAGGCACTTTTAAGAATTGGATCAATGTTCTTATCATTTAAGAACTCACCAAAACACAAGTAACCAAGCCAAACTCACATAGAAACCCATTTTTGGACATATGAACCGATTAAAACAAGAAATAACACAAATGAACCGATTAAAATTCAAGGAAACACAATTAAACCACAAGAACAACAAACAAAATGAAACTACTGAATATAAAAACAAGACAAACAAGTTCTACCGATTGAAATATCAAGAAACAACAAAGACATGTTTTAGAGTTTGTTTTGGAATGAAAATGGAAGAAGGAGATGAAAAGAACAAGGAAACTTATGTGTTGGAGCTCTTGGAAATGTGCACGCCACTTGAAGGATGATTGGCTTCAAGATGAGTGTTTGCCGCCACTTCAGAGTCCAAGGATTCACTCAAGATAAGACTAGAAGAGAAGAAGACACAAGTCTCTCTCAATCAGTCACCAATTTGGGAGAGGTTCAATACTCACAAATCATTTTATTATTTCAAAGACCTAAGCCTCCCTTTATAATAAAGAGGCTGGTCACAAAGTACAAGGAAGCTTACAAGAGAAGCTTTGAAAGGTTACCTCCTAACTCTTCCTATTCTAAAAGGAGTGGAAGAGGCACCTTTCTAGATCTTCCTAAAACTAATGCCTAAAGGTGTTATACAATGTAGGTGTCTTCGGTTTCCCTCTTTAGCACCTTCCTAAATACTACTCTATATGTTTTACAATTTATACAAAGAAACTATAAGAGAGATATTAATTGGAGCCCATTCTTGAATGCTTGTAGTCTTCTTTTAGGCTTGGTCCTCTCTTTATTTAATTTCTTCTTGATCCGGTCGTCATCGGTGGTTGGTGACGTCAGCAACAGATAGCCACGTGGGCCGTTCTTAGTGGACATGTGGGCCAGGAAGCTGATGTGTCTTGGAGAGAGTCACTCGGGGGTGATCGGTGGTCCGAGAGGATGCGCGGTCAGCGCCTGGATAAGCGCCATGAGGGAGAAGGCGTGGCGTTATGATGCACCGATCGGTCATCTGGGTGAGTGATGGTCGTAGGTCTTCGTGTTACGCGCAGTTAAGCTGGGAACGAGAGGCGATTCCTGGCGAGAGCGTTGCATACGAGCCTTGTGGGCAGAGTACCACAGAAAGGAGAAGTTAGGTGCTTAGTAGTACCGTGCATGAGAGTGGCCTAAGAGAGCTAGCAGCCAGTCGGTGATTGGTGCTCTCTTAACCCATGACGTGCATGGTGCGAAGCAGAGGTGATCATTCGCACAGTAGGTGACGTCAGGTACGTGCGCTTAATCAAGCCCACCTGGTACTCACGCTAAGGTTGCACGAGACATCTAGTAAAAGAAACACGCTAAGTTACTTCGTACACGAATAACTTAGGCGCGCCACAGAGTATATAAAGGCATTCCACGCTCATGCAGAGGGAGTAAGATTCATTCATACAAGTTACTAGCTTTACACACAGAGAGAAAGAGAGAATCACAGAGCGCACACGAGTCTCGCTGAGATTCCTAGTTCTTAGTTCTTGGTGGTCTTGCTTGACTGACTTGAGCGTCGGAGTGCAATCGGCGCTAGAGGCGCCGTTTTTGCCTTTCGCAGGTTCGCTTGGAGTTCTTAGAGAGGTGCTTGGAAGTATTTGCGGAAGCAGAGCTTGACGTGGCGAGTCCTTCGACGATCGAGTCACCTGCGAGATCACTTCTTTATTTAAGAAGACTAGAAGGAAGAACTTTAAATGCTTGGGTGGATGGCTTCTTCCTCCATTAGTGAAATCCTCTTCTTTTTATCTCTATCACCAGTCCTTCTCCACTGACTTCACCACAAGCGCACAATGGCCGACACTTCCCTCCTTAAAACATATTGTTTACTCATGGGCCATAACTGTAGCCAGTCTTCAGAAATAAGCACTTTATCAATTCTACTCTTCGCCGATCCGTCATGTTTGAACCACGTAAAATTCTTACCTACAATAGGTAATCCTAATAAAAGATTAGAGTCAATGAAGGAATTAAAGTCATTCAATTCGCTTGGTTGTTTGCCCTATCCTTGACCCCTTTCCTTTCACTTATGCTTCTTACAGCATTAAAGTCGCCACAAAAACACCAGACTAGATCTTGAGAGGCCATTTTGACGTTGGAGAGCTCCTCCCAAAGAGTCTTCTTACCACTCAAAGAGCATGGAGAGTAGACATTGACAACAACACACATAGAGGAAGTTTTTAGGTGTTGGCCGAAGATAACAATAAAACCTTTTCCCATCAAGTGACTTTCGTAACTAAAGGCTTCTTTATGCACAAGACAGTAAACTACCACTCCATTGTCACCTTTATTATGAATCCAACCAACTTTGTTGTCCCCCCAAAGGGAGAACATCTAGCATCTGAAAGCTCAATTGTTTTTGTTTCTTATAGACAAGCAAATTTTGCTTCCTTGCGCCCTATTATATGCTCAAGTACCTAGCTTTGGTTCCTCCCCAAGCCTCTTATGTTTAGATTAACAATTATCATAAAAACCATGCTTCTCACCCTCCCCAACACTCTTCATTATCTCCAAATCTCTCTCTTGCAAGCAAATAAACTCTTTGACAACCTCCTGCTCATCCCCACGACATGTAATTCCTGCTCGTCTGCTGATCTCCCACAGCTTAGATGGTTCCACTGACGTTTCAGAATCACACAACCATTCATTACAATTGGCAATATCTCCATCTGATATTGAGACTGACGACGTACCTTGTTTAAAGGAGAGGTATTTCCAACCTGAGAAAGTCTTGTGCTTAATCTTACAGATCGCCTCAGTGTGCATTGCATACTCCCAACTCCACCAGACCTTTCATTTTACATCGACGTGGGGGAGGGGGGGGTAAGCTTTTCGCGGTTGTTTCATCGTCTCCTGGGCATGGTCAGACGCCAAAACCTGTGCGAGGGACCCCTGATGCTGTTGTATCTTCACAGGCTTCAAGCATACTACAAGAATTTGCTGCCCTTCTTTCTTCAAGACCTTCTTCGCCGCCCACTAACCCTTGCCATCATCTAATTGGCCTCCAGCTTCCTTTCTTGGCCCAACACCACTTTGGGTTCCTTCTGGGCAAGTATACTTTCTACGTCCTTCACTTTTTCCGCCAAATCAGCATTTGTAGTGGGATATTAAGAGTAAACCCACAGACTTTGTCAGCTTGGTTGACAAAACAGTTTTTCAATACATTCTGCTTCTGCATTTCTTCATTCGTGTATGTCATTTCACCTTTCCACTGACATGCTCTATTTTTTGAAGAATATGCCTAAAAATGGACCTTTGGTGTTTGTGCCGACCGTACCCCTCCTTCCTCCTTTCCTCCTCCCACCTCCTTCCCCTTTGACGGGAGTTCCTCCTCAGCCCGGTGACTGCTCTCCTTCTCACCACTTCTCACGGGAAGGAGGATTCTTCTACTAGGTTTTGATGATGTGACGCTGTTGAAAGTCATAGTTGTAGTGGTGGCCTTTGCAGTAGCAACACTGGAATTGGAAGTTCTTTTCAAGGAAGATACTTAACATCTGTTCGTTACAGGAAGTTCTCTTCAAGGAAGATACTTACATCTGTTTGTTGATCGTCATCTTCTTTGACAACATTCTAAACATAACATTCAATATATGCTAATGATATTTTCTAATCAATTCATGCAAAAACATTCCAAGTATATTCATATAAAAATTGCCTTTTATAGATAGGTTAAACGTATAATTTAATCTATATATATGTTGTGAATTCTAAATTTGGTGTCTATATGTAAATCTTTTTAAATTTAAACTTTATCAATTTGTAGTCTGTCACTGTTAATACCCTTACGAATTCTTATTCGAGTGCTTACACATGTAGTACATAATTAATCTGATTATCATACATATATACTTGTGCTAGGGAAATGAGTTTAATTATGTATGAGGTTATACCACTTCTTAATTATGTACGAATTTTTTATTTTTTATTTTTTATGAGGGAAAGGAAATTTGTATAAATTGTTTTTACAAATTCCTAGAAAAAAAATGTCTCCCTTCCATTTGTCACTATGCTCCCAAATTTTGCAATAATGATAAGATTCTCTTTCTTTGTTGACTTTGTTTCATCCATTTAATATTGTATTATAGAATCTTTATATTTTTTTTTATGCTCAACGTTCAAAACAAAAATTTGGATTATATCTTCTTATCTGTTTTTGTTTCAAATCTATTTAAAAAATAATTCAAAAGTATTTACAATATGGGTAAGTATGAACAAATCAAATATAATCAGAAAATAATTTTATTCTAGAGAATTGTTATGCTAAAATAGAATATTTTGAGATTTTCATTTTTAAAAAATATTTCTATTTAAACAAGATTCGGAGATATTCATATATATCAAGAAGATATTGACAATATATCAAGAAGATATTGGCAATATATCAAGAAGATATTTGTGACACATTTTCTAACATAACTACATAGGAAAATATGGATTTAAAATATATTCGAAAAATAGGGATGAACAGAATATTTGAGTTTATTCAAATCTTTGCGTTTTTGGACACAAAATCTCTTTAATGAAAACGATTTTAGTAGATATATGAATATATGAATTCAGAAAATTTCATTCAACAATTATAATAAAACTTGTTATACATTCAACACGTAGTTAGACAGTTTATATGAACAAAATTGTAAATGCTAGAAGGGTCTATTGTAGTTGTACAAATCATGGTTAGGACCAAGTAATTGAAAAATGACATAATTCAGTAATATTTCATATAAAAAGATAGAAACTTATGAATCCTTTTACATATTTTTTATTATAAGATGAATGTGAACGTTATTCCCAAATTTGTGTTAATTTCGAGATTCTAGGATAAAATGAAGATAAAAGGGCTAAAGGAGAATGGACAAGATGAAAAGGAAAGTTGGAACATTGGGAACTCGCCCAAGCGAGTTCATTTCAATGAAGTTGAGTTTTTTCGTCAAACTTGCTTAAGCAAGTAATAACTCTCGTAAGTGAGATGTACTTAGCCCAAGCCCAATTAGGTTAAATAGAAGGCGTGAGGCATACCTGTAGACATCATTGGGAGAATAGAAAGAGATAGACAACCCTAGAGGAAGAAGTCGTCAAGGAGAAGCATCATGGATCTTCTTTTTTTGCTTTTCATGCTATTAATGGCAAACATGAGTGGCTAATTCTTTCCTTTGGGTTTGGGAGTAATTTGTTCAAACTCTTATGTATTTAGATGATATTTATCTATAATATTTAGTTCTTGATTCATGATTGGTATTATCATTTTATTCTCAAAGCTTGATTGATCTTTAGATTTGACTGGAAAGTACTTCTAAGCATCTGACCTAAATGATAATCCTTAACATATTTGAATGCTAGGAATAGATTTAAAATGTTAATTGATTTATAACAATTTGTTCATAATGATAAAGAGTTTTTACAAATATGCAAGGAATCAATATTTAGGAGACTCTCTTATTAATTTTGTATGTGAGGATTCGATATGAATGATTTTTATATGTGTATCAATATCAATCAAGATTGAATATTATATGCTTTTGAAAAATACAGACGAGTGAGAAGGATGAACCCCAATCCCAATATTCCTATTTATTCATACAAATATTTTACTTTGCTTTATTTAATTTCTTGCAAATTCACAATACAAAAAACATTCGAACAAACTTTTACACATTTTCTTATATTTAGTTAATATTACTTGAGATTTTAGATTTTTTCCTTGTGGGCTCTATATTCATCCTTAGGGACAAATTATTACTTCTGACTCGGTACACTTGCCGTAAAAGAGTCATCATGACACGTTTTCTAAGAAAAATATAGATGACAGAGTATCTGCGCTAATTAAATCTTTGTGTTTTTTGACACAAATCTTTAATATGAACAAAATATGAATATATGAATTCAAAAGTTTCATTCAATAATTATAATCAAAAGTTGTTATTCATTCACACGTAGTCAGATAGTCTATATGAACAAATTATAAATGTTCGAAGGGTCTACTCTATACTACATCTGTGCAAATCATGGTTAGGACCAAGTAACACGTTTAATCTTAATTTTGTTATGCACTCAACAATGCTTATTAGACTGTCTAATGAATATATTTATAGGCATTCAAACATCTATGAAACAGTTTAATGATTATTGCAATTGTAGAAACATTGCTTACTATTTCAATATACATGTCATCCAGCAATTTTTGTTATCATAAAAAATAATAAAATAGGAACTTGTGAAGTTCTAGTCATCAGAGCGTCTAATGATTCTTAGATTGTCTAGTGTCTCGGCAGACCGTCTAGGGCTTAACATGGATAGGGGCACGACCTTGAGAATCCAAGAAACTACTAGTATCTTGGCTCTTTGTCATACTAGGAATAATGAGTTCTTGTGACTAGAAAATTCTATGGTTCCATCAATGAAACTTATCATGTTCTTGAAGATGAGACTCACAAAAAAAATTTGAAACCAATGATGATATTTGACTTTTCAAGATTTGGGACAATGAAATGAATTATTTGATCAACTAATGTGATAATATATGCTAAGGTCTTGTAAAGTCATATGTGAATTACACCCAGAGCTCTAACAAAAATAAGAGTTTTGATACAATATTAAATAGAGACAATAATGAAGGATGAATGCTTTAGTATATTTCTCAATTCTACTTTGGATGAAAAAAGGTTATACATATAGAGTGTATGATACTTAGGATGGCTAACAAAAATTTACTATCCTAATAAACAAAAGAAAATTGTAAAAATAAGAAGAAGAATAAGAAACAAGTGAGAAACAAAGAGAAAGCAATTGAGTGTTGTAGAATCAACAAAAGGGACTAACAAAATTAGTGATTTGTTTGTTTCCTTCTAGAAGTTTTTACAACCTTTGATACTAGTCATGTACCAAGTACAATGATAATAGAAAATCGTACATCACCCAAAATAAGGGTAAGTAATGGAAATAAGAATTAATTTACAATTTCATATAAGTACTCAATTTCATAGGAGAATCAACCAAATGAATCATTTCCATGCACTATATATCTATTGTTGAATCTAGTGTGATCAAAAGCTTTGAAAATCCAAATCTAGTGTTTGATGGAAGGCTGAAGTTGCTTGAAGTTGCTGTTGTGTTTTAGAGTAGGATCTAGGTAGTTTATCTGTGTAATCCACTCTTTGTTGAATCTAAAGCTAAAGTGTTTTCAAATCTTTTAAGTTAAAGTGTTTTCAACTAAATGAAAAACAACCTGTGTTTTGTCGAAACAACCGATTGTTTTACTCTTAGGTGTTTTTGAAAAGATTGAAAACTGTTTTGGTTGGTTGACTTGCTGTCAAACCAAAACAATCGATTGTTTCGCGCAATCAATCGATTGTTTGTTTGAAAATACTAACAGAATCTGTTTTGTTAGTTGAGTGTGCTTTAAATGATTTTCAAACTGAATGCGCTCCAGTTTTAAATGCTTTGGCCAATATTTGAAAGCTATAAACAAATTTGAGTTTTTCAGAGATTGCTTTCAAGATTTGATATTTCACTTTTCATCTTTGGTTTTCTCAAAGAGAGTGGAATAGGATTACATCTGTATTGATTTCAATTCATTCTGTAACAAATGTAATTCATTCGAATACTTTGTAAATTCTGGTGTTGTAAACCAAGAGGGCTGTGTGCTCTGAGGTTGTCAAGAATCAACATTCTTGGTGTGTGTGCTGAGCCAAAGGAAGTGTGTTTCTTGAGGGGATCAAGTACTTCTTTGGTGGTTTGTGTGTAATCTGTAATGATTACTTAGTGGATTGCCCAGTGGATTCTGGGGACTGGATGTAGCCTTGGTTTAAGAATGAACCAGTATAAACTGTTTGTGTATCTCTTTCTTCCATTAAACTCATTTAAATTCAGTTTTTCTTGTTTTGCTGGTATAAACAACCGATTGGTTTCGAAGAAACAACCGATTGTTTTTCTGGTGCTTTGTTTCTTGGCTAACTGAATTCCTAATCTGGTTTCTTGGCAAAGAATTTCATTCAAGCTTAAAAAGTTTTTGAAACCCCCTTTAAAAATTCACCCCCTCTCGTTTACGGCCATACATTCTAACATCTATAAGGAATCTAAGCATAAAAGGATACAAATAAGGAACATGACACGTACACTTTTCAAAGTCTATTATTAAGCATACCTTACCAGATATTAACATTTGACTCAATGTAAGATTCTGATCTACAAACAGATTGTCAAATAAGGATCAAGTTAAGTTTATTGAAACCTATGTCTCACTACAAGAAAAAGTTGTTTTTTCCATGGAAATTACCTATGGACTTTTTTGGTATGTAAATGGGTTTTACCTACTCAAGATTCAGTAGGTAATGTTATTAAATGTAAAAGAAGAAAGATAGCTGAAGTGGGGCACAATACGTACGAAGGTTAGGTGTAGGAATTTTTTAATAGTGGGTATATGCTTAATCCATAGGTAAATAAGTATTTTAAGAATAAAAGAAAAAAAATATTATGTTGAATTTGTTTCCACGATGCAGCAACATGGTTCCCTTCACCACTGAAACACTCTCTTGCTTCCTAGACTGAAACACTTAACTTAAGTATTCTTCAAATGTCAATGGAGGGTTCTCAAATCCAAATTCACATCGTGAGGATGTGAGAAATCCAAATGCTACACCTTCAGAGTTTTGAAACGCCCAAACAATGGAACTTTGAAGTTCTCGTTCTTTCTCCATTTGGAAAATGTGTTCCAAATCTCTCTTTCGTTCCAAAATTGCAACACAAATCCCGTTTCTTCCAAAATCTACACTGAAATCCCCAATTTTTGTTTCAATTTGTGAATTCGAAAGCCCTAATCTGGTGTTCATAATTGTAAACCTATATCCTGAATCCTGACTTCGAAAATTTAGTGAAAAACCCAATCGAGAGCTCCATCGTGGTGGCCTGAAGCATAGGCGATTCAAAAGAGACATACAGGGCTTCATTCATCCAGTATTAAGAAAGGTATTGACTTTTTTTCTTTCATTTATTGTAGGATAATGTTTAGTAGGTTTAGGGTATTTTACAAGATATTTAAATGTATGATATTGATAATATTGCAATCTCATAATGTTTGCTCATATCGGACCTTGAAGCTAGAGGTTGGTGTTTTGATTGGTATCGTGCAGGATCGAAAATTTGAGATGTAAGCTTCTTTTCCAAAAACTTATTTTTGTCGTTGGAATGCATTATATATTGTCTTACTTTTGTAACATGATGTTATGATTCATGAACCTAAACTTAATAGGATATTCTAAATATCAGTTTGTTAACAGTATGCATTGTTAATGCCCATTTGGTGTGCTGTAAATAAATTTGGTATTTGGGACAAAAAAATGGCTAGTCTAGTTGGTATTGTATAGCAGTGTTAATATTTTCATTGTTCCAATGATTTAACCATAACTCTGTTTGATAGTGATTCAGCATCCCACATTGTGTACTTGAGAGAGGAGAATTAGAAAAAAGTGATGTTTGGATTATGGATCTTTAATTATGTTTAAAGTTTGTTGGATTTCATAGATATTTCAAGTGGACTTTAGTTTATATATCTTTCATATGATAGAATTCAATTATGTTATTTTGAATCGAAATTAAATGTGTTTTATTTTATTTATATTAGATGTATTGATGATGTTGGTAATAAATTGTTCATTAGTTATCTTGGATATGTGTGGATATGTAAATTTTAAAGGTGTTAAAAAAGCATTCATTTAAATACATGAATAGACATTTTGATGATATAAGATTACCTACGGATTTACCATGGAATATAGTTGGTAGGTAATATGTGTGTAAATTTATCTACGAACTGGTGGTTGTGGGCAATTACCTAGGGATTGGTGTCATGGGTTTACCTACGGACTAGTGGTCATAGACATTACCTACGAACTGGTGGTCATGGATATTACCTACAGAATGTTGTTCCCATGGACTCATATTCCGTAGGTAAATTATCTATGCGAACATTACATACGAATTTCTTTTCGTGGAAAACACGTGGTTAACTTACCTACGAATTTATATTGTTACATACGAATTTAGTCCGTACGTAAATCAATTTTTTTTTAATGTCACCGTGTACAAGAACTCTCCCTCAACATATCATATGATATTTTAAACTACATGATTTGAACAATAAATAAGACAATAGGATATTTGTTAATCATATGTGTTTAAACTATCATAGGTACGTGAATTAACCAAATCAATTTCAACTATTCCCGCCGGTTGACCAGGGTCGTCTTTATGCGTGGCTCGTCCTCGCGAGCTAGGGCACCTTCGTTCTGCTCCGTTTGTGAGTACCTGAAAAGAAGTGAACAAAGGGGCGCCCTTGCGGCCGTTTGCACTCCGACGATCAAGTCAGCTAGCGAGAAATATCAAAGGTGATACACCTCCGTATCGGACACCGTGACTGGATGCTCTGAAGGTGGTCAAAAATACTGAGTAACTAATACTGCGTTGCCCCAATTGCCTGTGCGTACCGTAGGTGCGCCGCGAAACAACTAGGGTTTACGTGTGTGTAAAATTGCGAGAATTAGGTCAAAACTCAGATCCCTTTCAAATGTCCCAAGGTCCCTTTTTATACACCTACTGCATTTAAAGCAAGTTAAATCGCATTGAAAGCGTATAAAAATGTGCCTTGAAACATTTGATACGTAAACTAAATTAACGCGTACCTTAGCAAACTTTCACTAAAACATTGATGAACACGTGCTTATTGCCATGTGTTCTTCTGACTTAATCGTTATTCTATGCAGAGGGCCTCAAAGCGCCGTAACCCAACTTAGGGTTATTCCATCGTGTGAGTCCTCTTTCCTCGAAGTGCATCTGGCGCGTGGGGTGACTTTCTGGGTGCCAACTCATGCGCCCCAACCTCTAGTCACTCGCCCTGGGAGTGTATCTACCTTCCTCTCGCACCATGCACCTGGTTCACCCCTGCGCATGACCCTCTCATGGGTCGTATCTATCCCGGGGGTCTCCCTGAGGTGGCCTGGGTACTTCACGAGTCAGGTTACTCCCTACTGGTACTAGAACTATGGCCTTGAAGCCACCTTTCTCTTCTCTTTGGTACTGTTCTGAGCTGTCGGACCTGAGACCTCCGAGCGGTGTCGCCCCCTCCATGGTCTTTCCTACCCATGGGTATCCGGGGGTAACACCATCGACGTCTCACCTTGGCTATGTCTTATCTTGGCGATGCCTTAATAAGGCGACGCCTCAATCTGGCGACGCCTCAAGCGGTCAACATGTTGACTTTCTTCCTTGGGTCCCTTGAAGGGTCCCACCATATGTTGACTTTGACTTTGACTTTGAACTTTGGTCAATGCCTGGGAACGGGACGGTACATCAACATATCAAACATTTAATCTAGTTTGCATTCGCTTGGTAAATTTTGTTCAGCTGAGTAAATTTGGAAAATATCATAGAACATATTGCAATTGATTGAGTTAAATTCCATCTATTAAATAAATTGTCTAAAACTTACAATTCTATATAATTATCTATAAAATCACTTTCAACTCAATTCAACCATTTTACATATTTTATAAATTTAAAACAAACACACTTTTTGAATCCAACAAAAAGCACATATTTACTCAATTTAACTATAAACACTCATGCAACTCTTCTAAGTCAATATCAAGTTCAATATACTCATGAGTGGCTGACGTGACATTCTCTTGAGCAGCTGGCGTGACATTCTTTGCGCCAGAGATGTGACGCCTTAACTTGCGTTTTACTCTTTCGACACGTGGCTCGATCTACGGCTGGGGATGATCATCGTTAGCGCTTCCAAGTTAACGTTATAACCTTTCGGAATCGCGCGCTCAAGGCACTGTTCCATCACTTTTCGTATTCTCTGCACTGTTCATCTTCTCAAAGTTTCCTTTGCGATCTCTGATCTCTGTCTTTGCATTCTCGACTTTTACCAACTCAAACACTCAAAGGTATGATTTTTCTTTCTTGTTTATTCTCGCCCATTACTGCATTAATCTCATAACTGCCAGGGTCTGTTTATGTTTCAGCATCTCTTGTGTTCTTCTCTGTTCTTCCACATTTCTTCGTTCTCCCTTCTTTTCTGGATTTCTCGCGTGGGTGGGGGTTTTATTAGGGTTTCATCCCCTTCGCTTCTTCAAAACTCCTTCACTAAGCCTTTGCTTTTTCTTCTTTCTTCAGCTTCTTTATCAATCCATGGCGTGTACAAAAACAACGCCCAATCCTCCTCCCCCAAAGGTCCACTACAAGGCCCTTTATTCATGGGCTTCTAATGAACTCTTGAATGAATGCACCACCTTAACTACTGTTGAAGACGTAGAGAAACACCTGGGTGACCTGCGATTGTACAATTTCTACGCCTTCTGCAGAACCCGTGATTCTCACATTTCCATTCGTCACGGCACCCCTTGGGAGCCAGTTTGTGTGGACGACAGGTCCAATGGGGGGAAACCCTTCTTCTTCTTTTACCAAGCGGTATTCAAGCGTGTCGGTCTGCGCCTCCCCTTTACGACCTTCGAGAGGGAGCTGCTCACGGAGATCAATATAGGCCCCGCCCAACTACACCCCAATGGCTGGGCATTCGTTAAGGCTTTCCAAGTCCTGTGTGGGTACCTGGGCATCCCTCCCAAAGTGGATGTTTTCCTTCATTTCTTTGAAGTGAAGAAGCAAGGGAAAAGCCTTTGGGTGAGCATTTCCGGAGTTGCTAGCAGAATTCTCCTCACCCTCTTCCACAACTCTTTCAAAGGCTGGAAAGGTAATTTCTTCAGGGTGTGTTGCGCCAAACACGACCCTGCAGCCTTGGATGGCTTTCCTCTATACTGGACGAAGAAGCCCAATCTGACCAAGCCCAAATCTTTGGTCGAGCTATCCTTCGCTGATAGGGAGGTGTGTGTGGCCTTAGCTGGCCTGAAGATCGTCTTCCACACCTCGACACTTATAGCTCGCGAATTTGATGCCAACGCCCTTTCTGCATATTTTGGTAGGGAATTTCGCCCCTTGTTTGTCTTCTTCATATCTGATTCTTTAATTGTGCTTTCTCTGATTGTCGTCAGCAATGTTTATCTGCTCTAATTTTCATACGTGTTGTTGACCTGTGAATTTGCCTCAGTAGTAGAGTTGACGTTCTGTACTTGGCCCTCAGTTTAAATCTTAACTCTAAATCTCTATGTATCGCCATACGTATTTGACACTTCACACTTAACTAACCTTTGTTGCTTGGGTTGTCTTGGTGCAACATCAGTGATGGACTCTTCAAGGCAAGTCGAACTGGCTAAGTCCTTGAAGGCTCGCTTCGATGCATCACCTGCAAAGGTTGGCGCCTCCACTATCCCTACTATCGAGTCCAACCCACTGCCATCATCACCACCACACCACATTGCTGAAACACCCAACTCTCCCCATTCCCTCCAAACACCAAACTCCCCCCTTATGCTCCAAGCGCCTTCCACACTCCAAACATCCAACTCTCCCCCCATACTCCAAACACCCAAGTCACCCCTCCCATTGTTGTAGTCCCACTGGCTGTAGCTGGCACTCCTCCCACAGCCCCCCTTAACAAAGGCAAGAGGGTGCTCACCATCTCCTCCGAGGATGAAGACTCGGACGTGGGGCCTGCCTATAAGAGGAGGAGGACCAACCGTATTGTTTACTCACGCTCCCCTTCACCTCCACATGGGGGGACTTTGATGAACAACCCTCCCAGTGCCACGTCTCCCTCACTATCTCCCTCGCCACAAACAGTCCAGGAGGAGGGGGTGGTAGAGTCTGTGCCTCTACCAACATCAACACCAACACCAATACCAACACCAACACCAACACCTACCGCCCAACACCTACTCCAGAGCTCATAGAGATTCTCCCTCCCATTAGGCAGCTGATGAGGGGTTTCAACGAGAGGCTGTCTCCGGGTGAGTCCTCTGGAGTGAAACGGTCAAAGGGCATGCCCTACTATCTGGGGGCCTTCTTGGCCGTCGCCCTTGAGTGGCGCGCCCAAGCAAAGTCCAAGGCTGACGAGGCACGCACCCTCCAAACTCTCCAACAGGAAGTGGCTACCCTGAAAAAGGAGAAGGAGAGCCTGTGCCGTGGCTGCGCGTGCCAAGAGGAGGTTTACAAGGCCTCTCTGAAAAGGGCCCAAGAGGCCAATGAGGAAGCCCGCAAACGACTGCATGGTGCAGGGCAAGCTAACGCGGAGCTCCTCAATCAGGTGGCATCTCTGCAATCTAGAATCCCCGATCTTGAAACGGCGGTGAAGACTTCCGAGACACAACAGAAACAACTTGCCGACCAGTGCACTTACCGGGAGCAATCGCTGGAAAAAACTGAAGGGGAGCTAACTGCTAAGATGGAAGCGCTCAACCCTCTCCAAACTGAGCATGGTAAGTTCCAGGCTGAACTGAACAGGCTTCAGGTGGAGAAGGAAGTTCTCGAGAAGCAGCTAGCCTCCGGAGATTTCACGATTGAAGAGCTGGAGAGGGCCAAAAAAGAGCTCATTGTGGAGAGGGAAATCCAAGACTCCACAATTGAAAAACTGGAGAAGGCCAAAGGGAAGCTTATTGATGACATGGCCGACACCTTTGCAGAGGGATTCAAGGAGGCCCTAGCTCAAGCCGCCTGTGAAAACCCGGGGATTGAGACTTCCAACTGCAACCCCTTCAACCATATCGTCGATGGGAAGGTTGTCCCCCTCGACCTTGGGGAGTGAACTGATGCATATTTTGAACCTTTTCCTTGTAACTTGGTATATACATTTGAATTTATTTGTAACTCTGACAATTGGCTCTTATTTAAATGCTTATTCGACTTTTGTCTTTACATCCTTGTTTGCTTTAACTTCTCTTGCACCTTTTACCTGCTTCTGTTTTTTATCTATATCAAAGGCACTACGAGTATTCACCATCGATGTATCTCTTCATCGCTTCACCTTTACCTCTTTTAGGTAGCACGTGACTTTCTTTCTCACCCTTTCCTTCTAAATCGTGACGCATACCCTTCTCTTGGTTTTTCACTCCGAACCTTGCCTGGCCTTCGTATCTGTGAGGAATCCTCCTCATGAAGGCGTCGCCTGCCTCGTTATCGCCCAAAGCCAAAGGATGATTTAACTTCGTGTATTTTCCTTGTCTTTGGTGGCTCGTGCCTTCATGCTTCATCCTCTCCTTGCTCTTTACTTACTTGTCTTGAGCCCCAAGGCGCTTACTACCAAAGGCATTGCTGGCCCTATCACCGCTTAAGATGCATAGGGGCCTCGTCTCCTTTCTAGCCTCGACATCGCTCAAGGGCGAGGAGGACTTATCTGTTCTTCTGTGGCCTTGATATCGCTCGAGGGCGTGGAGGACTTATCTTACCTGTACTGGGTGTCTACGCTCGAGGAGAGACCTGCTCTGGGTATCCTCAGCGTGTCTTAACACTGTTGAAGAT
>NW_027174233.1:0-22505 GCF_000499845.2 Phaseolus vulgaris | reverse complement strand
TTCATTAAAATAGTAGGAATTTATTTATGATCCAAATTTTTTGTGGAATCTTGTTTTGTGTATATTTGATGTAGGAGTCCTTAGATCGAAGAGGAATAGTGATTAGATTTGTGTTTCCAAAATTAACGTGACAAAATTCAAATGGTCATAACTTTTGATAGAGAAGTCAGATGGAGACGCGTAAAAATGAAAGTTGTTCGAAATGACGTAACGAATCTAGTTGCCAATTTACGGAGGGCCCCGAACGCGATAACTCACTGAACTATCGTTTGATTGTCTAGGCCAGGAAGAAAAACAGAACACAAAAAGAAATACAAAAATAAGTGCAACATGGGTGTTGAGGTACATGAATGAAAAGGTAGGGCAATATTGTAAAAATTCATTAAAATAAGGTAGAAATTTATTTTTGAGCCAAATTTTATTGTGGAATCTTGTTTTTGTATATATTGATGTAGAGTCCTTAGATCGAAGAGCATAGTGCTAGATTTGGTGTTTCCAAAAATTTACGTGACAAAACTTCAAATGTTATACTTTGATAGAAAAGTCAGATGGAGATGCGTAAAAATAAGTTGTTCGAAATGACGTAACGAATATAGTCGCCAATTCCGAAGGTCCGAACGTGATAACTCACTGAACTCATGGTTTGATTGTCTACGCAAGAAGAAAAACATAACACAAAAAGAATACAAAAAGAAGCAACACGAGGACTCCCAAGAGGTCACCCATCTTAGTACTACTCTCGCCCAAACACGCTTCACTGCGGAGTTCTTGATAGGATCCGGTGCAGTATTGATGGTATGGTCAAACCTATGAAGTGTAGCAAGATCAATGCCTATATGGGTTTGCAACTGGGCTTCAGTTTCAAAATGGTTGGACCCCAAACGCGCTAACTCGCTACACACACTATTTCACGATCGTTTTTCTAGGTACTTTAATTTTTTTATTTAGAGGCTCAACAAAAAAAAATAGCACGAAAAGGTCACTCGTGGTTTGATTGTCTAGGCTGGGAAGAAAGAATATAACACAAAAAAGAAATACAAAAAGAAGTGCAACATGGGTGTTGAGGTACAACATGAATGAACAAGGTAAGGCAATATTCTAAAATAAAAAAAATAGGTAGGAATTTATTTTTGATCCAAATTTTTTGTGGAATCTTGTTTTTGTGTATATTTGATTTAGGAGTCCTTAGATCGAAGAGAATAGTGATAGATTTGGTGTTTCCAAAAATTAACGTGACAAAACTTCAAATGGTCATAACTTTTGATAGAGAAGTCAGATGGAGACGCGTAAAAATGAAAGTTGTTCGAAATGACGTAACGAATCTAGTTGCCAATTTACGAGGGCCCCGAACGCGATACTCACTGAACTCATCGTTTGATTGTCTAGGCAGGAAAAAAACAGAACACAAAAAGAAATACAAAAATAAGTGCAACATGGGTGTTGAGGTACAACATGAATGAACAAGTAGGGCAATATTGTAAAATTCATTAAATAAGGTAGAAATTTATTTTTGAGCCAAATTTATTGTGGAATCTTGTTTTTGTATTATTTGATGTAGGAGTCCTTAGATCGAGAGCATAGTGCTAGATTTGGTGTTTCCAAAAATTTACGTGACAAACTTCAAATGGTTATAACTTTGATAGAAAGTCAGATGGAGATGCGTAAAAAATGAAAGTTGTTCGAAATGACGTAACGAATTAGTCGCCAATTCCCGAAGGTCCCCGAACGTGATAACTCACTGAACTCATGGTTTGATTGTCTACGCCAAGAGAAAAACATAACACAAAAAAGAAATACAAAAGAAGAGCAACACGAGGACTTCCCAAGAGGTCACCCATCTTAGTACTACTCTCGCCCAAACACGCTTCACTGCGGAGTTCTGATAGGATCCGGTGCAGTATTGATGGTATGGTCAAACCTATGAAGTGTAGCAAGATCAATGCCTATATGGGTTTGCAACTGGGCTTCAGTTTCAAAATGGTTGGACCCAAACGCGCTAAACTCGCTACACAACACTATTTCACGATCGTTTTTCTAGGTACTTTAATTTTTTTATTTAGGGCTCAACAAAAAAAATAGCACGAAAAAGGTCACCTCGTGGTTTGATTGTCTAGGCTGGGAAGAAGAAGAAAAATATAACACAAAAAGAAATACAAAAAGAAGTGCAACATGGGTGTTGAGGTACAACATGAATGAACAAGGTAAGGCAATATTCTAAAATTCAAAAAAATAGGTAGGAATTTATTTTTGATCCAAATTTTTTGTGGAATCTTGTTTTTGTGTATATTTGATTTAGGAGTCCTTAGATCGAAGAGAATAGTGATAGATTTGGTGTTTCCAAAAATTAACGTGACAAAACTTCAAATGGTCATAACTTTTGATAGAGAAGTCAGATGGAGACGCGTAAAAAATGAAAGTTGTTCGAAATGACGTAACGAATCTAGTTGCCAATTCCCAAAGGCCCCGAACGCGATAACTCACTGAACTCATCGTTTGATTGTCTAGGCCAGGAAGAAAAACAGAACACAAAAAAGAAATACAAAAATAAGTGCAACATGGGTGTTGAGGTACAACATGAATGAACAAGGTAGGGCAATATTGTAAAATTCATTAAAATAAGGTAGAAATTTATTTTTGATCCAAATTTTTTTGTGGAATCTTGTTTTTGTATATATTGATGTAGGAGTCCTTAGATCGAAGAGCATAGTGCTAGATTGGTGTTTCCAAAAATTAACGTGACAAAACTTCAAATGGTTATAACTTTTGATAGAAAAGTCAGATGGAGATGCGTAAAAAATGAAAGTTGTTCGAAATGACGTAACGAATATAGTCGCCAATTCCCGAAGGTCCCCGAACGTGATAACTCCACTGAACTCATGGTTTGATTGTCTACGCCAAGAAGAAAAACATAACACAAAAAGAAATACAAAAGGAAGTGCAACACGAGGACTTCCAGGAGGTCACCCATCCTAGTACTACTCTCGCCCAAACATGCTTCACTGCGGAGTTCTGATAGGATTCGGTGCAGTATTGATGGTATGATTGATGAGAATCAACTAAAGGTGGCTTTTTATAATGAAGAACAAGATCATTTCCTTCACATTTAAAGTTTTTCTTGTTAATCTTTGCAAAAGATAAATCCCAAGCCCAAGCCCAAGAAGGCCAAGCCCACAAAGCCCAAAGACCATCCATGAAGGGCAAGGCCAAGTTTTAAATAAATTTTGTTTGAAGGTGCTTAGAGGAAACATTAGAAACCTCTATTGTTAAAGCATCTTTTAGTCTTTAGTTAAGAGTCTTAGGGGGGGTGTGTTAGTAGATAGGTGTAGGAGTAAATAAGGAGGTGCCAAAGTGATAGAAAGATCACACCTTCCTCATGCTTTGTTTTAGGCGCAAATTCTAGAAGCTTTTTGGGAGGGAGTTTTTGAATTTGTGTAGCTTACATTTCAGCACCTTAGGCTATAAATGAGGTGCTCTCTTTGTAATTTCATATTGGAATTAATCTAAGAAAACTCTACTCAAATTTTGAGTGAACTTTGGAGAGCTTTTGGAGCCTTCTTCTCTAGTCTTATCTTGATGGATCATTGGAGTCCTCAAGTGGCGGCATCACTCTCATCTAGGAGCATTCCACACTTCTAGTGGCGAGATCATCCAACATTCTTCCATCTTCATGAGCACTCTCTTCTCCTTCCTTCTTCTTTTTCAATTGTTCATGTTTCTTGTGTTCTTGAGTTGTTTTTGGGTTCGGTTTTTCTATTTTCCAGCACCTATGTTTGTTCTTTGCTTTAATTTCTATTTTGTTCGGTTCATATGTTTACTTGTTCAATTCTGTTTGGTCATTCCAGTTTTTTACTCTCTTTGTTGATTCCAATTTGACAATATTTGGTTCATCCAAATGAGTTTGGGATTTGGTACTAGTTTTGGTGAGTTTTGTCTTAGAACAATGATCCAACTCTAAGAAAAGTGCCTCTATAATGTCCAGCTCAAGGTGATTCCTAAGAATGTCAAGAATCATTCTCTATATGGCTAGTGGAATCACATCAATGATCAAACCTATGAAGTGTAGCAAGATCAATGCCTATATGGTTTGCAACTGGGCTTCAGTTTCAAATGGTTGGACCCCAAACGCGCTAACTAGCTACACAACACTATTTCACGATCGTTTTTCTAGGTACTTTAATTTTTTTATTTAGAGGCTCAAACAAAAAAAAAATTGCACGAAAAGGTCAACTCGTGGTTTGATTGTCTAGGCTAGGAAGAAGAAGAAAACATAACACAAAAAAGAAATACAAAAGAAGTGCAACATGGGTGTTGAGGTACAACATGAATGAACAAGTAAGGCAATATTGTAAAATTCAAAAAAAATAGGTAGGAATTTATTTTTGATACAAATTTTTTGTGGAATCTTGTTTTTGTGTATATTTGATGTAGGAGTCCTTAGATCGAAGAGAATAGTGATAGATTTGGTGTTTCCAAAAATTAACGTGACAAAACTTTAAACTGTCATAACTTTTGATAGAGAGTCAGATGGAGACGCGTAAAAAATGAAGTTGTTCGAAATGATGTAACGATTCTAGTTGCCAATTTACGGAGGGCCCCGAACGCGATAACTCACTGAACTCCTCGTTTGATTGTCTAGGCCAGGAAGAAAAACAGAACACAAAAAAGATACAAAAATAAGTGCAACACGAGCACTTCCCAGGAGGTCAGCCATCCTAGTACACTCTCGTCCAAGCAGCTTCACTGCGGAATTCTGATGGGATCCGGTGCATTGGTGCTGGTATGATCGCACCTGTCAAGTGTAGCAAGATCAATGCCTATATGGGTTTTCAACTGGGCTTCAGTTTCAAAATGGATGGACCCCGATCACGATAACTCTCTACAAACATATTTCACGATCGTTTTTGTAGGTACTTTAACTTTTTTATTTAGAGTGTTAGCGAAAAAAAATAGCACGAAAAGGTGAAATCGTGGTTTGATTGTCTAGGTCAGGAAGAAGAAGAAAAACATAACACAAAAAGAAATACAAAAAGAAGTGCAACATTGGTGTTGAGGTACAACATGACTGAACAAGGAAGGGCAAGATTGTAAATTTCATTAAAAATAGGTAGAAATTTATTTTTGATCCAAATTTTTTTGTGGAATCTTGTTTTGGGTATATTTGGTATAGGAGTCCTTAGATTGAAGAGAATAGTGATAGATTTGGTGTTTCCAAAAATTAACGTGACAAAACTTCAACGGTCATACATTTGATTGAATTTGGCCTGAGAGTAATATTGAAAAATTCATTAAAAATAGGTAAAAAATGATTTTTATCCAAATTTTTTTCTGGTAATTCTGTTGAGGGTATATTTGACGGAGGAGTCCTCACATTTTGGAAAAAATTTAAGATTTTTAGTTGTTGAGAATTTTTTGTGAAAAACTTCAACGGCCATAGCTTTTGATCGGAAGTCGGATGGAGACGCGTAAAAATGAAAGTTGTTCGAATGACGTAACGAATCTAGTTGCCAATTCCCAAAGGGCCCTAAACGCGATAACTCGCTGAACTCATGGTTTGATTGTCTAGGCCAGGAAGAAAAACATAACACAAAAATAAGTACAAAAAGAAGTGCAACACGAGGACTTCCAAGAGGTAACCATCCTAGTACTACTCTCGCCAAGCACGTTTATCTGCGGAGTTCTGATGGGATCCGTTGCATTAGTGCTGGTATGATCGCACCTATCAGGTGTTAGCAAGATCATTGCCTATATGTGTTTGCAACTGGGCTTTAGTTTCAAATGGTTGGACCCCAACGCGATAACTCGCTACACAACACTATTTCACGATCTTTTTTCTAATACTTTAATTTTTTTATTTAGAGGGTCAGCAAAAAAAAAAAATAGCACGAAAAAGGTGAACTCATGGTGATAACTTTTGATAGATTTTGGCCTGGGAGTAATATTGAAAAATCATAAAATAGAGTAAAAATTGATTTTTGATCCAATATTTTTTCTGGTAACTCTGTTTGAGGTATATTTGACGGAGGAGTCCTCACAGTTTGGAAAACGAAGATTTTAGTTGTAGAATTTTTTGTGAAAAACTTCAAACGTCTATAACTTTTTATCGGTAAGTCGGATGGAGACGCGTAAAAAATGAAAAGTTGTTCGAAATGACGTAACGAATCTAGTTGCCAATTTCCGAAGGGCCCCGAACGCGATAACTCACTGAACTCATGGTTTGATTGTCTAGGCCAGGTAGAAAAACAGAACACAAAAACTAAATACCAAAAAGTAGTGCAACACGAGGACTTCCCAGGAGGACACCCATCCTAGTACTACTCTCGCTCAAGCACGCTTGACTGCTGAGTTATGATGGGATCTGGTGCATTGTGCTGTTATGATCGCACCTGTGAAGTGTAGTAAGATCAATGCCTATATGGGTTTGCAACTGGGCTTCAGTTTCAAAATGGTTGGACTCCGAACGCGATAACACGCTACACAAAACTATTTCAGGATCGTTTTTCTAGGTACTTTAATTTTTTTATTTAGAGGGTCAGCAAAAAAAAAAATAGGCCGAAAAAGGTGAACTCGTGGTCATAACTTTTGATAGATTTTGGCATGGCAGTAATATTGAAAATTCATTAAAAATAGGTAAAAAATGAGTTTTGATCCAAATTTTTTCTGGTAACTCTATTGAGGTTATATTTGACGGAGGAGTGCTCACAGGTTGGAAAACAATGAGAGATTTTGAGTTGCTGAGAATTTTTGGTGGAAAACTTCAAACGGCCATAACTTTTTATCGGGAAGTCGGATGGAGACGCGTAAAAAATGAAAAGTTGTTCGAATGACGTAACAAATCTAGTTGCCAATTCTCGAAGGGCCCCGACGCGATTAACTCACTGAAGTCAAGGTTTGATTGTCTAGGCCAGGAAGAAAAACAGAACACAAAAAATAAATACAAAAGAAGTGCAACACGAGGATTTCCCAGGAGGTCACCCATCCTAGTACTACTCTCGCCCCAACACGCTTGCCTACGGAGTTCTGATGGGATCCGGTGCATTAGTGCTGGTATGATCGCACCTGTCAAGTGTAGCAAGATCAATGCCTATATGGGGTTTGCAACTGGGCTTCAGTTTCAAAATGGTTGGACCCCGAACGCGATGACTTGCTACACAACACTATTTCACGATCGTTTTTCTAGGTACTTTAATTTTTTTATATAGAGGGTCAGCAAAAAAAAAAAAAATAGCACGAAAAAGGTGAACTCGTGGTCATAACTTTTGATAGGTTTTGGCCTGGCAGTAATATTGAAAAATTCATTAAAAATAGGTAAAAAATGATTTTTGATCCAAATTGTTCCTGCCGGTTGACCGGGATCGTCTTTGCGCGTGGCTTGTCCTCGCGAGCTAGGTCACCTTCGTCCTGCTTCGTTGTGAGTACCTGAATGAAGTGAACAATGGGCGCCCTCGCAGCCGTTTGCATCCGACGATCAAGTCAGCTAGCGAGAAACACCAAAGTGACTGAAAACTATATGATAATCTCAATGACTGAAACTGTGTGGCTAAAACTGTGTTGCCCTAATTGCCTTGTGCTCCCTGCGGGGTGCTGCGAAGACAACTGGGGTTTGGTCCTCTGTGTGACTTATGAGAATTAGGTTAAAACTCGTGTAGCTGTGAAAGCGTACCTAACTAGGGTTCTTCGTGCCCTTTATATAGGTGAAAACTAGGGTTTACCTTTGCGCTACTGCTCTTATCTAGGGTTCCTTGGAGAAGGTCCTTGCGCCGCTATTCCTAGGATCTGAGCGTATCTGACACATGGACTTCCCCTTATCTGGAGTGCAATGAATAACCTTGTGGCCGCTTGGGTTCTAACTTGAGTGTCGTATCTCTCGCGCCATCATACTTCGTGGGTGCCCTAATTAATCACGTGTCATGCATGCAGCCTTCCTTGGAGATCTTTAATGAGCACGTGGGCATTGTCACGTGCCCCTTTGACTTGATCGTTTGTTCTGTGCGGAGGGTCCCACAGTGCCGCCGCCCAGCTTAGGGTTACTCTATCGTGTGGGCCCTCTTCTCTGCGAAATGCTTCTGTCACACGGGTTGACTCTTCGGACGATGTCTTACTTGGGCGACGTCTCGCTTGGGCGACGTCTTGCTTAGGCGATGTCCTTCTCTGGGCGATGACTCATCTTGGCGGTGACACATCTCAGCGATAACCGATTATGTATAATGCAGAACGTCGCTTCTACATACGGCGACTATGTTGACTTCTTGACCACCTACCTTTCTCTTGTCCACGTCATCACACCCGATGACCTGGTCAGTACACAAGCCCCCAGTCTTGAGCTGATCACTTGTTTTTCAGCGAAAAGACTAAGGCCTCGCCCCTGTCGCCCTCGCGGCGTTTGACGACATGTCGCTCTCCGACCGATTGATGTGACCTTTCTGCATCGCCGGCGCGACGTACCCTCAAGGACTCTGACGACGCGATATTCTCTGATCCAAAAAGGTGACACTTCAGTCCCGCACCTCCATCTCGTGACACGTGGCCCAATTGTAAGGCACTCGCTTTAACGTCCTTTACTGTTTCAACTGTAACACTCGAATCTTTGAAAACCCCGTACCTTAACTCACTGACTTGACCTCTTTCACATCTTTCTTGCACCATTCATCTTCTTCTCAAGAACCCCTTGTTCCACGTTCTTTCCTTACAAACTTCCCTTCTATTCCGCCGCTGGACCTTTCCTCCTTGACCTTCAGTTTCTTTGCTGACAATTGCATACTAAAATGTCTACCAACCCTTCTTTCTCCAGAGTGGGTCACAAGGATATTTACCCCTGGGCTTCGAGTGAACTTCTTGACGAATGCTCTTGCTTTCTCTCCACCAGGGCCCTGAGGGAACACGTGGGGGAAGAGTGTTCCTATGATCGTCGTGCCTTCGCAAAGAGGCACGACGACGACATCGTCGTGCTCCCTTGCACCTTAGGGGAGCCGGTATGCGGGGATGAGCGATCCAACAACGGAGTCCCCTTTTTCTATTTTTACCAGGTGGTCTTCAAACGCGTCGGTGTGCGCCTCCCTTTTTCTAGGTTCGAGAGAGAGAGCTGCTGACAGAGATGAACACTGCCCCAGCCCAACTGTACCCTAACAGTTGGGCCTTCGTTAAGGCCTTTGACATTCTGCTTGGCTTCCTTGGATGCACACCCTCTGTGGACATCTTTCTTCACTTCTTTGAGGTGAAGAGGCAGAGAAACAACCTTTGGGTGACTCTCAGCAACGTCCCTGGTAGGATTCTTTTGACCCCTTTCCAGCAAACCTTCACAGGGTGGAAAGGCAGGTTCTTCAAGGTGTGCTGTTCTGACCTGGTGCCCTCTGCCCTGGACGGCTTTCCTTTGTATTGGACAAAGGACGCCAGAGCCTTGAAATCTAAACCCCTTAAGAAGTTGTCTTCAAGGGATCAGGAAGCTTGCAAGATCCTGGCGGGTGTTGGAGGTTTTGACGCGGCTGCTCTAATAAGCTTGGAGTATAATGCCGAGCTTCTGGAAAAATATATAGGTGCGTGAGGTTTTCCTTATGATCCTCCTACTTTCTGTTTTTGTTGGATTTCTTGTATGATTTTGCTTGGAAGTACTTTGTTTCACGTCTGTCTCTTACTGTACTTTACTCCTATTTACGTAGGTTCGAAGATAAACGATCATCAGAGGGCACTGCTGACTCAGGCTTTGAGGTTCGGAGACGGGGCTTCTTCGTCGTATCGCTCAAACTCTGGGCGCCACTGATGAGTGATATGTTCTCGCTTCCTGCGCAGACATTAGGATGTGTATAGGATTATTTTTTTCATCTTGCAACTGTCATAAACTCTGTCTATACCTCTAACGCTGGCTTTACGTTTTTCTTTATGTTGAATGTTGTTCCACTTATTTTTGCATGCTTGCGTTCTTTGCCATGCTGCGCACGCTACTCCCATTATCCCCCTTCGCTATGCTTGGCGTGAATTTCTTAGATAACATTTGCTTGTTTCTCCATTCCTTAAATACCCTGCTTCTGATTATTTCACTTATGGCTCTGCTCGGCCTTCATTTTTGTGAGGGATGCCCGCTCGTTTGAGCTTTCTTACTTGAACCTTCGGCATTTTCGCCCTGAATAGTTGGCGATGTGCTGCTTGTAGCGATGTCAGACCGCCTGGTCTTCCATTTGGCGATGACCGTGCCGGTACTCGGGCTGCGATTCCTTTGGCGAGGAGGATAAGTTAAACTCAGGCGATCTACGTGGCTTTACGCGCTAATGCCCACGCTGATTACTGATTTGACATTTCACCAACCCCCCCATCAACTGACACGTGGACCCATCGATGGTCATTATTTCATGTCGTTTGCGCTCCTCGCAACATTCGAAACTCTAAAACTTCTCGCGCCACTCCACTGTTCCATTATCTTTCTTCTTCGCTCTCAAACTTCCGATACGCTCTGGTGAATGCTTTGACTCCCCAATCACCATTTCCCTGCGCGCTCCTTCGATCATTAAAAGGTAACCCTTTTATCACTCTCGCTAGTGCTTACCGCATTTTAATCGGCTTGCATCATCCATTAACTGCTTGGAGCATACGTTGTGGGCTGCTTGTTCTCTGTTTTGCCTTTCCCTTCGTTTTAGGTTTTTCCTTTCCTCTCTACGACCCCCTTTGTTCATGCTGTTTTCCTTTTCTGTCTTTCAATCGAGTCATTCTGTTTATCAACCCTCCACTTTTTCATTTCCTTGTCGTCTTCTCTGCAGTTTCTCGATGGCTCGTACGAGGGCCACATCAGACAGCCTTGCCCCCTCTCGAAACCCTCCTCCAAAGTTACGCAAAAAACCTTCTTCAGGAACTCCCTCTACGTCTCGTAACCCAACCAGGGATCCTGCCATCCTTTCAAACCAGGCTCAGAGGCCTGCGCCCTCTCAACCTAACCAACTGCAAACCACCCCCCCACAAACCAGTGCTACTGTACGCCCCATTCCTGACTACAAACTGTTATACCCACGGGCTCCTCCAGCCTTGCTGAACGAGACTTCCTCGATCAATACTGAGGCTGATATTCATCGTTTGAGAGATAAAACCCACCTTACCTTTCATAAGGAAAATGACGACAAGGTGGCCATTCGCCCTTGTCTTCCTGGGAAACCTGTCTGTACTGACAATGATGGCAACGATGGCCACCCTTCCTGCTTCATCTATGTAACCGTATTTAAGAAGGTTAAGCTCAGGTTCCCTCTCACTCGCTTTGAGAGAGAGCTCCTGACCGAGCTTGATATTGCCCCTGCTCAGCTGCATCCCAACGACTGGGCGTTAGTCAGGGCATACCAAATTGTCTGTGCGCACCTAGGCCATCCAGCCTCCGTAGATGTGTTCTTATTTCTGTTCGAGGCTAAAAACCTAGGGGATCGCCTGTGGGTAAGCCTCAATAGGGATTGCTGGGAGATCCATCCTCTAAATCTTCCAGCAATCTTATAAGGACTGGAAGGGTAAGTTTGTTCGTGTTCGCTGCAATGATCAGGATCCCACGCTTCTTGATGGATTCCCCTTGTACTGGTTAACAAGGGAAAGAAGGACTCTAAGGATAACTTTCGGAAAGCTAGGAGTCCAGAGAAGATTGGGGAACTTGGCAGAGACCTGTGCAACTTCTGGAAAGAAGTTGCCTCTACCAATACCATCTTGGCTACCCCCTCAATCATCAAGTTCGAATTCTATGAGGATCAACTAGACTTTTACATAGGTCTGCCCTTCTACTCTATCTGGATTTCTCTTCCTGCGCCAAGTCCGGTTTACTCTTTATCAAAGTTATTTGCGTTACACTGTCCTGCGTTTATTCTTGGCTGCTTGATCCCTGTATTACCGGTTACCTGAAACTGGATTGATTTGCACATTTATCACTTTGTGCAGATACAATGTTGGGAAAAGATCATATGGCTAGGTTGCGCTCCTTAGCCAAGCGTCACAATCTCGCAGCGGGTTCTCAGACTGTCCCGAATTCTGTCGCAGAAGCTGCCGTTGCTCGGGGCGAGCTCCCTCCAGCGGGCTCACCTTCCCTCGTCGCCCTTCCTGCCCCTACGAGGAAAAAACTGCCACCAAAGAGGGCCAAGAGGAAGATTCCCACAATGGTGTCGGATGAAGAGGAGGACGAGAGTACCGAAGATGGGTTTGTTTGTAAAAGGAGCAGGGCGACCACCACTGAGCCGCCAACAATCGAAAGTGCAGGCCTAGATTACGTAGAGAATCCTCCCAGCGCCTCCACACCTTTTGAGAGCGCTGGGGATACTCTGCCGTCAAATACCTCAGCTGCTGGAGGCGTTCCGAATCAAACTGTGGATGTTCAGTCGTTCCCCAGCCTGTAGTGGAGCCAAACGTATCGCCGCCGCGTCCTGACGCTTCCCTGGTCGTCCACACTTATGAGGGTGGTGGCGAGAACCAACCCTCAACCCCTCTCCCAATCCCTGCTCTTCCAGCCTCTGTTGAGGAGGTCTTGAAAGCCCACGCCGCTTACCTTAGCGCTATAACTACTGAGTGCATAGAGAAGCGTCTTTACCAGATGATGGGCGAGGCTCTAAGGGATTCTTTGAACCAGTATAAATCCGAAGCCGGTGCTGCGAAGGACCAAGTCCAACAACTTAAGCGTGACATTACGATGCGGGGATTGGAGTTTTCGCGGTTAGAGAACACTTTGAAAGACGAGCTGCGGAACGAACGCAAAAATAGCGCTGAGCTACACAAAAAGCTCAATGACAAATTCTTAGAGGTCACTGAACTCGAAAGCAGGCTCGTGCCTCAGCAGGAAAAGATAGCGGACCTGGAGGAGACCCTCAAGGCTAAAAAGGCCTACGTGGATGAGCTCGAAGCCAAGTCAATTGAAAGGGAAGATCTGCTGGGCAAAATCGAAGCCGACAAGGACCGAAAGGCCAAGGAACTGAGCGAGAAAGATAAGGAGCTGAACGAGGCTGCAGCAAAGCTTGCCCAGGCGCTTGAGGAGAACGAAAAGCTGAAGAAAGAAATTGAAGAACTCGACCTCAGCGCTGCAAACGTTCTGACTTCCGGGTTTGGCGCGGCCTTGGAGCAGTTCGCTTGTGCTTATCCCGACTTGGACCTCTCTCAGTTCTCGATTTGCCATGAAGTGGTAGACGGCAAAATTGTACCTTCGGATTAACATTTCCATTTGCCATTTTGTTTTGAAACATCTTGACAGACTTATATATTCGACCTTGGTTTATGTGTAATGAATCTATTTGTAACGACTTTCTCTTTATTCAAACTGCTTTAATATACGCGCATGATTTTGCCCTTATCTGTCTCGTAATCATCTGATCTGATATAACCGACTAACTCTTGCTTAAAGAAATCAACTCAGCGCCGACTGGTGCTTAGCTCTGTGGGCGTGGGTTATTCTTAGTGTCTGAAATCTTGTTTGCTTGATCCGCTGAATGACATGTGTACTTCCAGGTTACCACCTAATTCTTTGCTGGCCTGATTCTGCATCGGGAACTTTCAAACTTGTCTCATTTTACTTAAGCAAAGGGGCCTTGTAATCTGTTCTCGCCTGAACTCACTCGAGTGTGAGGAGGACTTTCTCTGGTGCCTCCACTTTGCCCAGGGGTTCCACTTCCTCTTCCCCTGGAAGCACTGAGGACTTGCAATCTGTTCTTGCCTGAACTCACTCGAGGTTGAGGAGGGCTTTCTCTGGTGCCTCTACTTTGCCCAGGGGTTACATCTTTCCTTCCCCTGGATGCATTGAGGACTTGCAATCTGTTCTATGGCCTCAACATCGTTCGAGGGCGAGGAGGACTTAGCTGACAACTATTAACTGACCTCAGCTTCGCTCGAGGGCGAGGAGGATTTATCTGATAACTATTTTACTGACCTCAGCTTCGCTCGAGGGCGAGGAGGATTTATCTGATAACTGTTTAACTGACCTCAGCTTTGCTCGAGGGCGAGGAGGATTTATCTTATGACTATTTCACTGACCTTAGCTTCGCTCGAGGGCGAGGAGGATTTATCTTATAACTATTTACTGACCTCAGCTTCGCTCGAGGGCGAGGAGGATTTATCTTATCTTTTACCTCCGATCGCTAACTGGCGATGAGGGCTTAGAACTTAACTTGTGCCTCCAATCGCCGAGTGGCGGTGAAGACTTAGAACTTAACTTGTGCCTCCGATCGCCAACTAGCGATGAGGACTTGAAAAATTTTAACATTCAATTTTTGCACTAAACTATGTAGGGGCAACAAGGGCTCTCTTCAAAAACTTAAAAAGATAAGCGTGCACATTTAAATAACTTGGGAACTTTGATAAATTTCGAAACCTTCTTTATTAGGTGGCCTCATTAAAAAACCCTCTTCGGGGAAAAAGAGTGCCCCCTTGAAAATGTTTTAACTGTAATAAAACTTGAGATGGGTGGCGTTCCAAGTACGAGGAATCGCCCCTCCTTCCAGTGTTTCTAGGCGGTAAGCACCGTTTCCGAGTGCTTCGGTTACTCTGAACGGTCCCGTCTACTTGGGCGACAACTTGCTCTGCATCTCGTATTGGTGGGCCTTCCTCATCACCAGGTCGCCATCTCTGAATCGCCTTGATTTTCATCCGGGAGTTGTACTTACGTTCCACTCTTCTTTTTACTGCTTCGGCTTTTACCCTTGCCTCCTCCCTGACTTCGTCCAGCAAATCCAAATTCATTCTCCTTTCGGCGTTCGAGTCTTCTGCTACAAAGTTCTTGAATCTTGGCGAGCTTTCCTGGATTTCGACTGGGATCATCGCGTCGCACCCATATACCAAGCTAAACGGGGTTTCGTGGGTTCCCGATTGTTCGGTAGTATGATATGCCCATACTATGCGATGGACTTCCTCAGCCCAAGACCCCTTGGCTTTCTCCAACCTCCTCTTCAGTCCTCTCAGCAAAACCCAATTGGCCGACTCCACTTGCCCATTCGTTTGTGGGTTCTCCACCGAAGCAAACACCTGTTGCGTCCCAATATCCTCGCACAGTTTCTTCAATAAGTGACTTGCGAATTGGGTCCCATTATCTAATACCAAACACTTTGGTACACCAAAGCGACACACGATGTTCTTCCATACGAAATTCTGAATCTTGTGTGCTGTAATCTGGGCTACTGGTTCCGCTTCAATCCATTTTGTGAAATACTCGATTGCTACGACTAAGTAATTCATTTGCCTGATCGCCAACGGAAAGGGCCCCAGAATATCGATTCCCCACGTATGAAATGGCCAGGGGCTGTAGATTGACTTTAGCTCTTCTAGGGGCGCCTTGTGCGAATCGGCGTGTTGCTGGCATTGTTTGCAACGCTGTGCGTATTCCTTACAATCTTCCCTCATGGTTGGCCAATAATAGCCCGCGCGGAGAGTTCTCGTTGCCAGGGCTCGCCCTCCGATGTGGCTTCTGCAGATTCCCTCGTGGAGTTCAGTCATAATTCTCGCGCACTTCTCTCCATGCACACATACTAATAGGGGGTGTGTAAATCCGAACCTATACAGCTCCCCATCGATCAAGGTGAACTTGTTAGAGCTTTTCTTTATCTTTCTGGCCTCTGTCGGATCTACTGGGAGGACGTCGTCTGCTATGTACCGCTGGTATGATGTTATCCATGTATCTGGTTGGTAAACGGCGCAAACTCGCGCTGTCTTCGCTTCCTCCACTGGGTGCGCCCTAACTCTCGGCGCTCTCAAGGTTTCCTGAGTTAACGATCGATGGCTCCTTGCTATCCCTTCTGTTGACTTGCAAACTTGAAGAACCTGGTGGTCTGCTGCGAACGCCCGAGGTGTCTTTAGAGTTTCTTGTATAACAGTCCTCTGCCGGCCCCCCTTGCTTGAACTGGCGAGCTTGGCAAGCAAGTCAACTCGGGCATTTTGTTCCCTTGGTACATGCACCACTTCAAACAAGGAAAAGGAACGTCTTAGCTCTTTTACATACTCTAGGTAAGCCGCCATTTGTGGATCCTTGGCCTGGAATTCGTCGGTCACCTGCCCGGTGATCAGCAAAGAGTCGCTTTTGGCCATCAGTGCCTTCGCCCCCATTTCCTTTGCCAACAGGATACCAGCAATCAATGCTTCATATTCTGCCTGGTTATTGCTAGCTTTGAAGGCAAACCTCAGAGATTGTTCTATTAACACTCCGTTGGGTCCTTCCAAAATGACTCCAGCCCCACTACCTAGCTGGTTGGACGACCCATCAACTGAGAGTACCCATCGATCATCACTTCCGGCATTATGCGTCGTCTCAGCGGACAGCTCGACCACAAAGTCGGCGAAGATTTGCATTTAATCGGTCCTCGTGGTTCGTACCTGACGTCGAACTCTGACAACTCCACTGCCCATTTTACCATCCTTCCAGCTACATCTGGTTTCTTTAGAACCTTTTGGATGGGCAGGTCGGTCATCACCCATACTTCGAAGCTCTGGAAGTAATGTCGTAGTCTTCTCGCTGAAAATACGACTCCGAACGCTGCTTTCTCTAAGGCTTGGTATCTCACTTCCGAACCTTGTAACACCTTACTGACAAAGTAGATAGGCTTCTGAACCTGATCTTGTTCTTGTACGAGCACCGCGCTCAACGCCCTTTCAGTAACGGCGAAGTATAACTTGAGGGGCGTTCCCACTTGGGGTTTGCACAGAACCGGCGGGCTCGCCAAGTACTCTTTGAGTTTCACGAAAGCCTCTTCGCCCTCTCTCGTCCAGACAAACCTGTTATTTCTTTTCAAACACTGGAAATACTGGGGTCACTCTCCCCACTGGCAGATACGAATCGCGACAGGGCGGCCATCCGGCCTGTAAGCTGTTGTACCTCCTTGATAGTGGCAGGGCTTCTCATTGCCAGGATGCCAGCACACTTATCAGGATTCGCCTCGATTCCTCTTTCAGTTAAGAGGAAACCCAAGAATTTTCCCACCTCTACGCCAAAAATGCACTTCTCGGGGTTTAGCTTCAACCTGTACTTGGCTATTATAGCGAATAGTTCCTCTAGATCGGCATGCTAGATTTTGGCATGGCAGTAATATTGAAAAATTCATTAAAATAAGGTAAAAAATGATTTTTGATCCAAATTTTTTTCTGGTAACTCTATTGAGGGTATATTTGGTGGAGGAGTCCTCACAGGTTGGAAAACAACGAGAGATTTTGAGTTGCTGAGAATTTTTGGTGGAAAACTTCAAACGGCCATAACTTTTGATCAGGAAGTTGGATGGAGATGCGTAAAAAATCAAAGTTGTTCGAAATGACATAACGAATCTAGTTGCCAATTTCCGAACGGCCCCGAACGCGATAACTCACTGAACTCATGGATTGATTGTCTAGGCCAGTAAGAAAACAGAACACAAAAAATAAATACAAAAAGAAGTGCAACACGAGGACTCCCAAGAGGTCACCCATCCTAGTACTACTCTCGCCCAAGCACGTTTGACTGCAGAGTTCTGATGGGATCCGGTGCATTAGTGCTGGTATGATCGCACCTGTCAAGTGTAGCAAGATCAATGCCTATATGGGTTTGCAATTGGGCTTCAGTTTCAAAATGGCTGGACCCCGAACGAGATAACACGCTACACAAAACTATTTCAGGATCGTTTTTCTAGGTAGTTAAATTTTTTTATTTAGAGGGTGAGAAAAAAAAAAAATAGCACGAAAAAGGTGAACTCGTGGTCATAATTTTGATAGATTTTAGCATGGCAGTAATATTGAAAAATTCATTAAAATAGGTAAAAAATGATTTTTGATCCAAATTTTTTTCTGGTAACTCTATTGAGGGTATATTTGGCGGAGGAGTCCTCACAGGTTGGAAAACAACGAGAGATTTTGAGTTGCTGTAAATTTTTGGTGGAAAACTTCAAATAGCCATAACTTTTGATCAGGAAATCGGATGGAGACGTGTAAAAAATGAAAGTTGTTCGAAATGACGTAACGAATCTAGTTGCCAATTTCCGAACGGCCCCGAACGCGATAACTCACTGAACTCATGGTTTGATTGTCTAGGCCAGGAAGAAAAACAGAACACAAAAAATAAATACAAAATTAGTGGAACACGAGGACTTCCCAGGAGGACACCCATCCTAGTACTACTCTCGCTCAAGAACGCTTGACTGCAGAGTTATGATGGGATCGGGTGCATTAGTGTTGTGATGATCGCACCTGTCAAGTGTAGTAAGATCAATGCCTATATGGGTTTGCAACTGGGCTTCAGTTTCAAAATGGTTGGACTACGAACGCGATAACACGCTACACAAAACTATTTCAGGATCGTTTTTCTAGGTACTTTAATTTTTTTATTTAGAGGGTCAGAAAAAAAAATAGCACGAAAAAGGTGAACTCGTGGTCATAACTTTTGATAGATTTTGGCATGGCAGTAATATTGAAAAAATCATTAAAAATAGGTAAAAAATGATTTTTGATCCAAATTTTTTTCTGGTAACTCTATTGAGGATATATTTGGCGGAGGAGTCCTCACTGGTTGAAAAACAACGAGAGATTTTGAGTTGCTGTAAATTTTTGGTGGAAAATTTCAAACGGCCATAACTTTTGATCGGGAAGTCAGATCGAGACCCGTAAAAAATGAAAGTTGTTCGAAATGACGTAACGAATCTAGTTGGCAATCCCCGAAGGGCCCCGAACGCGATAATCACTGAACTCATGGTTTGATTGTCTAGGCCATTAAAAAAAATAGAACACAAAAAATAAATACAAAAAGAAGTGCAACACAAGGACTTCCCAGGAGGTCACCCATCCTAGTACTACTCTCGCCCAAGCCCGCTTGACTGCGGGGTTCTGATGGGATCCGGTGCATTCGTGCTGGTATGATTGCACCTGTCAAGTGTAGCAAGATCAATGCCTATATGGGTTTGCAACTGGGCTTCAGTTTCAAAATGGTTGGACCCCGAACGCGATAACTCGCTACACAACACTATTTCAGGATCGTTTTTCTAGGTTGTTTAATTTTTTTATTTCGAGGGTCAACAAAAAAAAAAATATCACGAAAAAGGTGAACTCGTGGTCATAACTTTTGGTAGATTTTGGCATGGCAGTAATATTGAAAAATTCATTAAAAATAGGTAAAAAATGATTTTTGATCCAAATCATTTTCTGGTAACTCTATTTAAGGTATATTTGGCGGAGGAGTCCTCACATGTTGGAAAACAACGAGATATTTTGAGTTGCTGAGAATTTTAGGTGGAAAACTTCAAACGGCCATAACTTTTGATCAGGAAGTCGGATGGAGACGCGTAAAAATGAAAGTTGTTCGAAATGACGTAACGAATCTAGTTGCCAATTTCCGAACGGCCCCGAACGCGATAACTCACTGACCTCATGGATTGATTGTCTAGGCCAGTAAGAAAAACAGAACACAAAAATAAATACAAAAAGAAGTGCAACACGAGGACTCCCAAGAGGTCACCCATCCTAGTACTACTCTCGCCCAAGCACGTTTGACTGTAGAGTTCTGATGGGATCCGGTGCATTAGTGCTGGTATGATCGCACCTGTCAAGTGTAGCAAGATCAATGCCTATATGGGTTTGCAACTGGGCTTCAGTTTCAAAATGGCTGGACCCCGAACGAGATAACACGCTACACAAAATTATGTCAGGATCGTTTTTCTAGGTAGTTAAATTTTTTTATTTAGAGGGTGAGAAAAAAAAATAGCACGAAAAAGGTGAACTCGTGGTCATAACTTTTGATAGATTTTGGCATGGCAGTAATATTGAAAAATTCATTAAAAATAGGTAAAAAATGATTTTTTGATCCAAATTTTTTTTCTGGTAACTCTATTGAGGGTATATTGGCGGAGGAGTCCTCACAGGTTGGAAAACAACGAGAGATTTTGAGTTGCTGTAAATTTTTGGTGGAAAACTTCAAACTGCCATAACTTTTGATCAGGAAATCGGATGGAGACGTGTAAAAAATGAAAGTTGTTCGAAATGACGTAACGAATCTAGTTGCCAATTTCCGAAGGGCCCCGAACGCGATAAGTCACTGAACTCATGGTTTGATTGTCTAGGCCAGGAAGAAAAAGAGAACACAAAAAATAAATACAAAAATTAGTGCAACACGAGACTTCCCAGGAGGACACCCATCCTAGTACTACTCTCGCTCAAGCACGCTTGACTGCAGAGTTATGATGGGATCGGGTGCATTAGTGTTGTAATGATCGCACCTGTGAAGTGTAGTAAGATCAATTCCTATATGGGTTTGCAACTGGGCTTCAGTTTCAAAATGGTTGGACTACGAACGCGATAACACGCTACACAAAACTATTTCAGGATCGTTTTTCTAGGTACTTTAATTTTTTTATTTAGAGGGTCAGAAAAAAAAATAGCACGAAAAAGGTGAACTCGTGGTCATAACTTTTGATAGATTTTGGCATGGCAGTAATATTGAAAAAATCATTAAAAATAGGTAAAAAATGATTTTTGATCCAAATTTTTTCTGGTAACTCTATTGAGGGTATATTTGGCGGAGGAGTCCTCACAGGTTGAAAAACAACGAGAGATATTGAGTTGCTGTAAATTTTGGTGGAAAACTTAGGAGGTTACCCATCCTAGTACTACTCTCGCCCAAGCACGCTTCACTGTGGAGTTTTGATGGGATCCGGTGCATTAGTGCTGGTATGATCGCACCTGTCAAGTGTAGCAAGATCAATGCCTATATGGGTTTGCAACTGGGCTTCAGTTTCAAAATGGTTGGACCCCGAACGCGATAACTCGCTACACGACACTATTTCAGGATCGTTTTTCTAGGTACTTTAATTTTTTATTTAGAGGGTCAGCAAAAAAAGAATAGCACGAAAAAGGTGAACTCGTGGTCCATAACTTTTGATAGATTTTTGCATGGCAATAATATGGATAAAATCATAAAAATTAGGTAAAAAAATGATTTTTGATCCAAATTTTTTTCTGGTAACTCTATTGAGGGTATATTTGGTGGAGGAGTCCTCACAGGTTTGGAAAACAACGAGATATTTTGAGTTGCGGAGAATTTTTTAGGGAAAACTTCAAACGGCAATAACTTTTGATCGGGAAGTCGGATGGAGATGCGTAAAAAATGAAAGTTGTTCGAAATGACGTAACGAATCTAGTTGCCAATTCCCGAAGGGCCCCGAATGCCATAACTTACTGAACTCATGGTTTGATTGTCTAGGCCAGGAAGAAAAACAGAACACAAAAAATAATTACAAAAAGAAGTGCAACAGGAGAACTTCCCAGGAGGTCACCCATCCTAGTGCTACTCTCGCCAAGCACGCTTCATTGCGGAGTTCTGGTGGGATCCGGTGCATTAGTGCTGGTATGATCGCACCTGTAAAGTGTAGCAAGATCAATGCTTATATGGGTTGCAACTGGGCTTCAGTTTCAAAATGGTTGGACCCCGAACGCGATAACTCGCTACACAACACTATTTCAGGATCTTTTTTCTAGGTACTTTAATTTTTTTATTTAGAGGGTCAGCAAAAAAAAAATAGCACGAAAAAGGTGAACTCGTGGTCATAACTTTTGATAGATTTTTGCATGGCAATATATGGAAAAAATCATAAAATTAGGTAAAAAAATGATTTTTGATCCAATTTTTTTCTGGTAACTCTATTGAGGGTAATATTTGGTGGAGGAGTCCTCACAGGTTGGAAAACAACGAGATATTTTGAGTTGCGGAGAATTTTTTAGGGAAAACTTCAAACGGCAATAACTTTTGATCGGGAAATCGGATGGAGATGCGTAAAAAATGAAAGTTGTTCGAAATGACGTAACGAATCTAGTTGCCAATTCCCGAAGGGCCCCGAACGCGATAACTTACTGAACTCATGGTTTGATTGTCTAGGCCAGGAAGAAAAAGAAGACAAAAAATAATTACAAAAGAAGTGCAACACGAGAACTTCCAGGAGGTCACCATCCTAGTACTACTCTCGCCAGGCACGCTTCACTGCGGAGTTCTGATGGGATCCGGTGCATTAGTGCTGGTATGATCGCACTGTCAAGTGTAGCAAGATCAAATGCCTATATGGGTTGCAACTGGCTTCAGTTTCAAAATGGTTGGACCCCGAACGCGATAACTCGCTACACAACACTATTTCAGGATCGTTTTTCTAGGTTGTTTAATTTTTATTTAGAGGGTGAGAAAAAAAAATAGCACGAAAAGGTGAACTCGTGGTCATAACTTTTGATAGATTTTGGCATGGCATAATATTGAAAAATTCATAATAAAAAATAGGTAAAAAAAATGATTTTTGATCCAAATTTTTTTCTGGTAACTCTATTGAGGGTATATTTGCGGAGGAGTCCTCACAGGTTGGAAAACACAAGAAGATTTAGAGTTGCTGAGAATTTTTTGTGGAAAACTTCAAACGGCCATAACTTTTGATCGGGAATCGGATGGATACGCGTAAAAAATGAAAGTTGTTCGAAATGACGTAACGAATCTAGTTCCCAATTCCCGAAGGGCCCCAAACGCGATAACTCACTGAACTCATGGTTTGATTGTCTAGGCCAGGGAGAAAAAAGAACAGAAAAAATAAATACAAAGA
>NW_027174232.1:0-22663 GCF_000499845.2 Phaseolus vulgaris | reverse complement strand
ACACTAAGGAGAAAGACACGTAAACGATGTTCATCATAATAAAATAGACTAGTCATCAGATGAACCCGGGCTCAGAATACGCTAAAAAATCATTTGTTGAATATTAACACTAGTAGCCTAACACTGATTACACAGTCTAGGAACCTTTGATCTAGATTTATTATTGAGTCAATCTTCACACCTTTATTGTGATTTTTTTCTTTGGCATATTAACCTCAAAACATATAAAGTTTTATATAATCTTAATTGTTTGAATGTTTAATATATTTTTTTTTTTTTTTTCAATCCACTTTTTCACAAGGAATTATCTTACTACATTTATTATTTATTTAAAAATAAAAAGATTAGTAGTATACAAAAGTTGAATAAAAGTTAAAAATGTTTTGCAATTATTTCTTAAGATGATGGTGATAAAATCTTTTGGAAATGATCGCCTAAAAATTCAAAAAGGTTTTCACAAACAACTTGTGAAAGATATAAAAAATTGGTACAAGTACAATACACGAGACAACAAAACACTTGATTTTTTTTATATTGGTTCATCATGGCACTAGGTTACATTTAGTTCTCCTTTACCAACTATAAATTGTTCCACTGGTTAATAAATGATTATAAATATTTTTTGTTATCACTTATAACTTAACATGAGCAATTCACTTTTAAATATCCCTTATATCTTCCTCTGAAATAAATAATGCTAGTATTATTTTTTATGAAGTCATTACTGGTTGTCCCACGTATTCTTTAATTGTCTAAAACAAAAATTTGTTTATATGATTACAAGAATAACTCTCTCATGAGATGATATACAAATAAAAATTCCTTGTGAGAGAAATAATTCACACACTGACTTTTTTTTTATAAATAAAGAACACTTTATTTATCATCAAAAGCATATGCATGACATGTTGATCTTTTACGTAGAATTACTCAGGTCTACATAGAAAACCTTCTATGTATGTCTGAATAAGAAGATCCTTATGAGTAGTGTGTTGATATTTTGTTGTGTGTTAGAGTTGTATCAAAAATTGGTAGCCTTTGTGTTAATAGAATTTTTGTTACACTTAACTTGTTGTGCCTTACATTACCTTTAGTTTTCGACATGCTTTCCTTGTACTCACAACACTATTTAAAATAGGCATGTTATAATAGGGCCTTTATGGAAATGTATTAGTCAACACTTTGATGGCTTCACAAGATGATATCCTATATTTGAATATAATCTACATCTTAGGCTTTGCTTCTTCTCTTTAATGAGCTTAAGAAGAACATCTTCAAATCATAGGGATAAGATAATATAATCACACAATATAGCCCAAAAAACAATCTTGTTAATTTTCCTAATAAAAATGTTGTTGTGCACCAAGGGCCAAATTATGCCCATCAATAATGAAAGAACTATCAAACTAGTAAGCTCATAAAACTTTTGTTAGGTACAAAGTTAGCTTAAAATACTATATGAATTTATATCATCTTATGTGATTTTTTCTTTAAAAAAAGTGCAAAAAACATGTGTTGCATTGCTTGTCAGATGGAACACACTACCTCTTACATGATCTTTTGTATAAAGCTTGTGTCCTATAGAAAAGATAGTCATGTTTCATACTTTGTTGTTTTAATAACACTTAATCAAAATACATAGGGTATGATGGATTTTCTCTAACATGTGCAAACACTCTTGTTTTATCTTCTTTAAAATGCTTTTAGTACACGAGAAGCATTGTGTGCTAGATGACTTGTAAAAGAGATTGCTTAATTTGTATCTTCTTCACATTTATGATAAACTAGACTATAGACAATGAGTGATTTTATTTCATAACCACTTAGTAAAGTCTAAAACCTTGTTAATGTTAGACATGAAGAATGAGTTTGATGCTTCCAACCTCTTTGAAGAAGTGCATTCATGAATATTTTACCATTATTGTTAGAGCAAAAGTCCAATCATCCCATAGTTTTGATTAAGTGCTAGTCACAACGAAGTAAAAAACATGAAGAAGCTTCATTTGAAAGACATTGTATTTTGAAAAGGAGCAAATCATGTAAGATGCAATCACTTTGTTTGACAGACGATACAACACCTTACAGTTTTCACTTCGTGTGATAAGTAAAACAAACAATACTTAAGTTTTTAGTCAGGAGTAAACGAGCCTTCAAATAATACTTGGATTTTTAGTTAGAAGTGATAACATTCAAAATAATACTCAATTTGAAACTTGCATTTGTAGTTTACAAAGTAAAACCCAATTAGTTGATTGGCAACTAGACGTAGTCTGCAGTATCAGAGGAACCAATATAAAAATCAAAGAGTAATTTTTCTTTTTGTTATCCTTGTTCATTGCATATTATTGTACTACATTAACAATAAAAATAGAGATTTACAAACCAATCTTTATAAGATTTTTTACACATAGTTCGTCAACCTAAAACCACTGTCTAACTGATTGATAAATAATGAGAAAATGACAATATTTTAAAACACAATTCAATAATCTCTTCTTGTTTTTGACCTATTTCACAATTGTTATATTCCTCAAATGTTAGTGGTTGTGTGTGATGATTTAATAATGTTTGATCTTGATAAACATGTTTTATAATTTCAATTGGTAAATGATTTAATGATTTAATGAATGGTAAATGATTTCAATTGGTTAAAATCACTCTTTAACCACTTGAAATATTTATAGCCATGTGAAAACAATGTTTAAACATTTCAACTTGTTAAAATGTTGGAACCTTTTTAAGAAAACACTTTTGTTTTATTTCAACTTATTGAAACACAAATCAATCGATTAAAATCACTAAAAAAGTTACTTTTGTGATTTCAACCTATTAAAACACAATTCAATCGATTGAAATTACTTTTTGAACAAAAACAATCAGTTAAAATCCCTTTCAACTAATATATTATATCATATTCAATTTTTCTATCCTTGAACATTTTGGATATAAATATATGAGCTCTTAAAGATAAATTAAGAGTTTTTGAAATATGAAAATTTTGGCATTTTTAGAGCTAAAATAATTTATCAAAACTCTTACAACATAATAAAAGTCAATTCTTAAAATGAAAATTTAGAAGAGAAAAAATATTTCAAAATAACCTTCCTTGAACAACTATCTTACCTTCTAGAATATATAACAACTATTTTAACTTTTGAAATTTGATTTCTACGATTAATGGGGTGCAACAAGATATTTGAGGGGATATAGAAAGAAACACATGTTTTATTATTGTGTGAACTTGCAAACTGATCCGTCCCACCCCATCCTTAATTCGCACGAATTACAAATTATACTGAAGAAATCTAAACAAATCATCAAACCAACCTAATAAATTTGTCTCACATTTTCATAATAAATTAGAAACCGATTCGCCCACACCTGCAGATCCTCTACTCCCAAAATAGTCTATATTATAATGATATTTTTAATCTCATTATACTATTTTGAACATTATAAATTTAATTTTACTGTAAAAAAACAAGTAAATGTAATTTCTTTCATCAAATTGATATAACAATATTAAAAGAATGACACATGATATTAGTTATATATTACACATCATTAAAGTTGACTTATTGATGGATGTATGACATGAACAACCGATAATTTTAAACAGAATTTTACTTTGTGTGAGTCACAAATATTACATAATAAATTCTGTTAACTAGCTTTTTTAAAATTAAATCAAATTGAGAATATTTAAAATGTTGGAAAAAATTGATTTTTTTTTGTCATAATATAAAAAGTAACATCTAATTTTAAAAAATAGGAACAAACTAAGTATAACTTAGGGAATAATATAGAAAAAAAGTTTTGCAGCTAAAAATATCTGTATTGGTGATTTTAGAAACCCCAAACTAAATCGCAGTTGGCACAGTACAGCCACATATACGAGGCGAAGGTCTTTGGCAGTGTTTACTTTGAAAAATCTCTGGCCACAATTAATGCCGCATTTTCTTTTTTCTTTTTTAATTTTTTCTTTCCGCAAATCAAAATCCTAGGAAGGACAAAAAACAGAGAGCAAGAGGATAGTGTGGGACTGCGCTAGCGAGATAGTTCGAGAAGCATGTGGTAGAAGTATCTGCCACGTTGGCAACAACGATTCCACGTGGCGCTCCACCGAGGGCAAAGCGAGATCGCGCGCAACACCAACCTCTTATCAACAAAATTTTCTTCTTCTCTTCTTCATGCTTCTCTTCTCTTCTCTTCTTCACACCCACTCTCCTTTCTTCTCCGCCATGAATGCCATCGCTACTGCTTCAGCTCTCTCTCTTCCAATTTTCCTTAGAGCTTCCAAATTTGACACAAAAAGGTAACTTTATTTCTTCTTCTACGTCTGTTTTCTTGTACTTAGCTGCTTTCTTTTGATTAAGGTAATGGTAAGGGTAAAAGTAAAGTTTAAGTTAATTATTTAATGACTAGAGGCTACAATAATTATCTTAAATGTTGGACCAATGATTATTTGCAACGATTGTTTGTGATTGAATGGTTTGACCGTGTAAGTGTACACATTTAAATGACATGAACTTAGTTGGCCATCTGTGATTGTTTAACTTCTACCCTTGGAAGGGTGCATTGCATCGTAGACATGGAGGGAAATTTGTTCATCCTAGTCTACTTCAGATTTTTTTTTTTTGTGTGTGAGCACAATTGAGTTGAAGATTAGAAGTTGGCATGTGTATTTAGTTTTGGCTCAATTGTAAGTATAATGATCGGTAAAATGACATTAATATGCACTGTTTGTTACATGTTTCATTAGTTAACGCTGGTTGGGTGCGTGTTCCTCTTGTTAAACCTTTATCTATATGAGTAGTTAATATATAGCAAGTTTTTCCTTCAAAGGAGCTTGATTTTCTGGTACTGCATACTCTGGCTTAATTTTTTTGGGGCATGTCAAATTTCAGGATTTGAAATGTAGATTTAAAGTGTTTGCTGTATATGGAGAAGAAGACAAGAAAAATTCATGGGGTGCGCTTTTTGATGTTGAGGATCCAAGATCCAAGATTACACAGAATAAAGGGAAGGTTTTGGATGTATATCAAGCCCTGGAAGTGGCAAGACATGATATTCAGTACTTAGATTGGCGAGCTCGGCAAGATGTGCTTACAATCATGCTCCTCCATGAAAAGGTTTCAACCGGTTTCATTTTATGTTATTGTTGTATAGAATCAATTTGATGCTTGAATGAATTATGCTGTTTGATGATGTTTGGTTTTTAAGAATTTTGACATTTGTAATCTTGGTCACTGGATCATATTGTGTCAATACAATATGGTTTTTGTTTCACTACGCCCTTTTACCCTTTTACTCATTGAGCTATGCATTTTCCACCATGTGTTGATTTACACCTTCAAAATTATGAGCGTAGGTGGTTGAAGTACTCAATCCTCTAGCTCGTGAATTTAAATCAATTGGCACCTTGAAAAAGGAGCTAGCTGGGTTGCAGGATGAATTAGAACACGCACACAGACAGGTATTGAATTTTACCAGTGATAGACCAGTCAGCATAACTTGAAATCTAACATGGCAGAAACTTGTAAATTCGTTACTAATCTGCCACTAAATTTATGCAAATGAACAAAAACAGGTTCATATATCTGAAGCAAGGGTTACCACTGCTTTAGATAAGCTTGCTTATATGGAAGAATTGGTAAATGATAAGCTGTTGCAAGACAGAAGCCCAGCTGAAATTTCCCAAACATCATCTTCTCCCAGTACATCTGCAAATTCTGTAGTTACAGAAAAGAGAAGGCAGCCACGGAAAAACTTGAACATATCAGGCCCAGTTCAGTCATACCATCCCCACTTGAAGAATTTCTGGTATCCTGTTGCTTTCTCTAGCAACCTAAAGGATGATACCATGGTATGTGCCTATGTATCTTAAGTGTCTTTTTTTTTTCTGAAAAAATATCTATCATATTTGTGTATTTCAAACGAAATGAGCATTGGAAATATTTTTTCACCTCTTAGAGATCTGAATTTAAGGTTTCTATCCTAATCTTCCCAATTGACTATACCTAAAATGTCTTTTTGTGGCACATTATGACTTATAGCAGCAAATAAAAACGTTTCAATATTTGATGCTTAGAGCATTGGAAAACAGCTTCTTTATTGTTGTTTTCAATTTTTCTTGGTGGTAATGGGGTGTCATGTCGGATGAAAGATAGACATGCTCTAAGCTAAATGTGAATTCTCATTAGCGTGTTTGCCTTTTGCTGTCTCAGATCCCAATAGAATGTTTTGAGGAACCATGGGTTATCTTCAGAGGGAAAGATGGAAAGCCTGGATGTGTCCAGAATACTTGTGCACACAGAGCCTGTCCTCTGCACCTTGGTTCAGTAAATGAGGGTCGTATCCAATGCCCCTACCATGGTTAGTCATCACTGGGACAAATTATGTCCTATGAATGAGTTATTTGTACACTGAAATTTACAGACTCTAAAATTACCAAATGATTGGATATCAGGCTGGGAATATACCACTGATGGAAAATGTGAGAAAATGCCATCTACTCGACTTCTGAATGTGAAAATAAAGTCAGTTCCATGCTTTGAAAAGGAGGAATGATCTGGATTTGGCCTGGCAATGAACCACCAACAGCTACCCTTCCATCTTTACTACCTCCTTCTGGATTTGAAATCCATGCTGAGGTATGTTATGAACATAATCTGTTCCCTTAGGTATGATGTTCAATGCAAGATAAAGAATTATAATTATAATCATGTGTCTTCTTACTTGGTCTCTCTTCACTTGTTGCAGATTGTGATGGAACTTCCAATCGAGCATGGTTTACTTTTGGACAATCTTTTGGATCTTGCCCATGCCCCTTTTACTCACACTTCAACATTCGCTAAAGGATGGAGTGTTCCCAGGTTTGTTTGGTTTATACTCTTTTAAAACTGAAAGCAATTGTCATTCAGAATAGATAACAAATGATTAAGGGATTACAATGCCCTCTACGAAGTCTTTCCATTGACAATTTTACTGTAAAAGCATTGGAAGTGATATTTTTCTGCGTTTAATAGTTCAATATCATACTGTAGTAACACTTATTTTGCATTGCTTATGAATGGAATATTTCAGCTCTCTGTTATATGTATGAAATAGTAATCTTCTAGCTTATTCATTCTCCTTGCATGAATTTGAACTTGCAGCTTGGTGAAATTTTTGACACCTGCATCTGGCCTGCAAGGATACTGGGACCCTTATCCTATTGATATGGAGTTTCGACCACCTTGCATGGTTCTATCAACCATTGGAATTTCAAAGCCTGGGAAACTGGAGGGACAAAACACCAGGGAATGTTCAACGCACCTGCACCAACTACATGTCTTTACCATCTTCAAAACAAAAGACAAGATTGCTATATAGAATGTCACTGGATTTCGCTCCTCTGCTTAAGCATATACCTTTAATGCAATACCTATGGAAGCATTTCGCAGAACAGGTAAAGTTTTTCGAATAATGAATTCATATTTAACTATGTTCGATAACCAGGTTTGAATTAGGGAGGAAAAACAGAAGAAGAAAAAAAGGGTAGAAAGGGTTAGGCGTGCTCATCTTTCTCTCTAAACAAAGGAAATTAATAAAAGTCTCAAGAACTTCATTCCGGCGTTAGTTTAAGTGATAATATAACACATACCTTTCGGATCAAAATGAAAGTAATTAATTTAGGGACTTCAGTAAAATAGTCCTAGTTTCAGGGTTTTATTTGGAATTTCTCCGCTTTCGGGATCCATGCGAAAGAATTTAATATTTTTAGAGACTTAAGAAAATCATTTACCCGAATGAAATTATGTCTCGAAGGACTACCTGGTTTTACCGCAAATACCCTTTGGGATATTTAAACATGCTTAAGATTAAAAAAAACACTACTAGCAAAAAAAAAAAACACGTAGTAATAAACAATAATTTATAATATTTTAACAAAAGTAAAATATCACAAGGTTTTACAAAGTAATTAATTATGAGAAAATAAATATAAAATACTTGAACACAAGGGCAAGATATACATTTTAATTAATTATATTGGAAAACTTAGAATATTTGAGCTCTGAACACAGTTGTAATATGTGAAAATGGGGATAAGTTTATGTTTTTTGTACTAACAAATAAAATGAAATCTTGCTCCCACAATCCATAATATGCATTTGCCTCTAGGAAGCCCAAAAAATCTGTCATTATTCTTCCTTTTCTTATAATTTAATATTCAATAAGATTTGAATTTTTATTGATTATTATTAAGGTACAATTCTGTAGTTAAATAAAATGATCATGTTCTCATCAAGAAAGTTCTCAACTCATGATATGTCATCATTTAATTTAAATACACAAGTTAATAACAAGGACACGAAAAACTTGATGTAAGTTTTGTCCTTCAATAAATGTTATCTTTGTGCTAATTGCTGTTTGGATGTTCATGTACAAAAAGGTTTTAAATGAGGATCTGCGGCTAGTGGTGGGGCAGCAGGAACGAATGAACAATGGTGCAAATGTATGGAATTTTCCAGTATCCTATGACAAGCTTGGGGTGAGATACAGATTGTGGAGAGATGCATTAGAGCGAGGAGATAAACAACTACCATTCACCTCCTAGATCAAATACAGAATAAACAGTGCTTCTTCAATCCTCCAATAGTCAATTTTTTTTTTCAACTCAAGGCTACATCTCTGCAAGACCATCCGGGAACTGTTGTAATAAGAGGCTGTTCCTTTCCAAATACACAAGTCTTGACACCTTTTCACCCTTTTTCCTTTTTCTTTTTGTCAAATTGTGTACAGTGCCAATCATTTTTTTACCTTCTTCTGATATCTGCACCATCTCCGCTGGTGCCTTAACCTCACCCTGGAACAAGAGGGCATGTAGTATCAAACAATATTTATGCAATGCTATTTAATTTAGGGTTTACAACCTCAGACTTGTGTTTAACTTTTTATTGTGTTTCTAATGAATGAATCCAAGGTTTGGAATTATCATTTCACTGTGATCTTTGAAATTACAAAAGAATGCAGATAAACACGGATAGTGGATGAAGACATTAAGATTTATTCTACATAGTTTCTTTCTGATGCTAAAAAATGTTAAATAAATTTTAAAATTGAAACTTATTTGCTACTTTCTAAATTTCAATAACTATACTTCACCGTGCTTCTCAATTTCAAACAAGTACTTAAATAATATTTTATACTTCTTAAGCAGACAAAAATCTCATACAATATGATTTGGTGTTTGGAAGTAAATGCCATAATCTAAATCAACATCATTAAGGCCTATACAGATTTTACTATCCTTATTTAAGTCGAATAATTTTTCCTTAAACACTGTAATTTTTTTTTGGCCTATCATAATCCTGCTCTTTTAAAACTTTTAATCTCTTATACCTTCCCCAAAAATATATTCTAAAGAAAAAATTATTATTTATTAATTTTTCAACAAATTGAAAGAAATTAGCCATTATTTCTAAATAAAGTCATAAAGAAACTAAAAATTTAATACAAAGTTTCCACTCAGCATAGGCATATTGCATTCAAGTACAAGTTCCGAAATTATTATCTAATTTCAAAAGAAATAAAAGATCATAGTATTCAACATTACAACATGATAGTAAACTAACAAACCCTCAAATTTCATTTATTACCTTCAATTTTTCCCAAAACCTCTCCAAATTTTACGTTCACAGATCGGATCCGCAGAAGGGGCAGAATCGGAAGTCCGCCTCCACCTCGCGGTCGCAGAAGCGGCAGCGCAAGGCTTCGGCCACCGCTGCCGGCGATTCGGAGGTGGGCGGCAGAGAGTAATTGTAGGAAGAGAAGTTCTTACAATATGAGCAATGGAAGAGAGGATCCTTGGCCGGCCACCGCCACACGGGAACGAAGAAGAGAGATTGAGAACCTTGTCGGAGTTCACGAGATCGACGCTGTTGCCGCAGTACGTGCACTTGCTCACACCGGATTTCAGAACCTGTCGCACCTCTTGCTGTAACCCTCCCACGAAGAAGAAGAACATGGCTCAAACTAAACCCTCACTGAAACTTCACCTTTTCTTCTTTGTTTGAACGAAATTGGTGTTTTTATTATAAATATTTTGGCCTACGCTTTTTCGATTATCTGGAGGTTTCCTGCGATTTCTTCTGCTTTGGGCTTCTGCGATGTGGGCCTTGTGAAGGTGTGTCAGCAACCGGGGAATTTCTTCCTCTCTGTAAACTTCAAAAATACCCTTATGAATCATGTGGTTTTTCAATTTTGGATTGGGAAATTTGGAAACTTTAAAGATTATAAAGTTTAGAATAAAAATTTAGATTTTATATATTTTGTATTGTATAATCTGAAATATAAATTATTGAAATATAATTTTTATTTTGGATTGTAATATGTTGAATATTTTCTTAGAAAATATATTATGGATTATACAATTGAAAAACTTATTCCAAATTTAACTTATTTCAGATTTAATATATTCTAAATAGTACAATCTAAAAATTTATTTTAATTTTTTTTCCAAATTATACGGTCTAGTATGATGCATTATGAATGGTACAATTTGAAAGGTATTTCCACATTCATAATTATCTTTGGAGTGTACAATCTAAAATGAATTATGATAGACAATATAATCTATAATGTATTTTTAAATTTGGAATAGTATTTTACATTCCTTGTTGCAGATTCTAGAATACAATTCGTTTAGGTTTTTCTTTTTCTGATTTGATTTGTTTTATTGCATGAACTATTATAAGAGATGCATACCAATTTTTTCTCTTCTTTAATTTGATTTTCATGAATGCTTTATTTTAATTAACTGTGTTTATCAAATTAATGGACAAATTGATGTTGGTCAGAAACTCAATAAAATTCAGGCTTATCTTTACCTTAAGTATATCATTAAATGTGCTAGTAATGAAGTTGCATTATCAATTTGTAAACTACATAATCTTTCTTTCACATAATACAATATAGTTGTACTTTGAGGTTGTTGGGTGTTTTGTTGTGTTTGTTACGTTCAAGGATATGTTACGTATTTAATTTTCTCTTTTATCTTTGTTCTTTCTCATGCTCATCTCTTTGGTGTGTCTTCTTCTTGACGTAATCAAAATTCGTTTAGGGGTCCCCATTTTTTGATGCATGTGTTCTTCGAAATCTCTCACAATAGGCCTTAGATGCTTGGTAACTATCAAGTGATCTCTCTCTACATAGATGTTCGTGCTAGACACTTTTCTTCTTCCTCGTGATAGACACTCTGTTGTGATGTTTTTTCTTCTTCCTCACAGTAGACGCTCTTTTTCTTCCTCACAGTAGACGCTCTTTTTCTTCCTCACGATAGATGCTCCTCTTATCAGGATGTGTATACTGCTAATTAGGTTGTTCATGATTTTCAGAATGAGAAGATAAGGAGAATTAGAAGGTTCTTTTTTGCTATGAAGTTATGGTTGCGACGAAACCATTGGGAGGTTGAGAAGGCTCCCTTGGTCGTTAATGTTTACCGAAAAAAGATGGAGGCTAGAAAGATGAAGAAGATGAAAAAAAGATGTTGTGAGTTAGTTTATTTATTTTTATTAAGGGTAAAATGGAAATTTCACCACCCCTATGAAGGTGTAGGAAGAAACCATGGAGATGCATGAAGAAATTCACCAGCAACTCCAACCATTTAGAGGCTAGCAGATCTTGCACTCCCATAATGTCAACCTACACCTTCATATATTTTAAATTTTCAAAATTTATTCTCTCTATTATCATGTTCATTTTTTGTTTCAGATTACATCACGAAAGTGTTAGAATAGTTGGCCTAAAATAAGAGGGGTGAGTTGCTTTTCAAAATATTTTCACAAAAGATGCAGTCAGATTGAAAATTTAATAAAATAAATAAATTGATTTTTTGTTCAACTGATTATAAAAAGAAAAACAAACATATACACCAAATATTAGCTGGTTATTACATTTTATTCAATCAATTGAAATATTGCCAAAAATTATAAAGCAACAGAAAAAAGCAGTTATGAGAGAGAGAGACACACACACAAATGATTTATACTAGTTCACTCGTACACCAAAAGTTACATTCAGTCCTCAGTAAAACAACTAAGAATTCACTAAACTAAGAACAAAGATTACACAAGATACAACCAAGAGTTTAGTTTTTGAACCCCACAAGAACAATCACTCAGCAGAAATGATATGACCCAATTTTACAAGAAGCTGACCACGAGCCCAAAAGACTATTCAAGGCTAGGTTAAACATCTTAGACGGAGACACAGGGACCCACCATGCATCAGAAGATCCTCAGGAGAAGAACAACTGAGCATATCCAGAGTATCAATTATTTTTCCTTCTATTCTTTTTAAGACAAGTTTAATTTGTAATCAATCGAGTTCACATTAGCCCAATTAGAAGCATACTAAGCTAGCTTAAGCTTCTAGAAACCCTAGTTTCTAGAAGATCACCCACGTGCCACCCATGTGCTCACCTTTGACCTAGATTATAGAAGACTCCCCCATGTGCTCACATTTGACCTAGTTTCTAGAAGCTTGTAGTCATTTATGCCCTACCCTTCCTCTTCCTCTCCAAGGCACTCATATCTATAATAGAGTGTCTCCCCTTTTGTAAATCACATTGAATTTTGAAGTAAAGAAACTCTTATTGAGTGAGTCTAGAGTGTTCCTATATTTTTCTATGTCTTATCTTGGCAGAGATAGTTGTAAGTGGCGACTCCATCCTCACTCATCTTGGAGCTTCCTCCTCGAAGTGGCGTGTTCCCAATTCATTTCTCTCCACTCCCTAAGCTTCCTCTACTCCTTACTCTTACTCTTCATTTTCGCCTTTGCTCTTCATTTCTTTTTATTCATTTATCTCTTTATTGTTCTGCTCTTCATCTTCCTTTTCAATTCGGTCTCTATCTTTCTTTGTCTTTCTTTAATTTTCACAATTATCATCATCTTAGTAATTTTGTTTTTTTTTTTCTCTTTTGAAGAGAACCTTCACACTTACTTAACCACTTGGTTAAGTTTGTGTTCAATGTCAATATTCACTGAGTTTCACCTATCTTGTTAATAAAAAATCATAATCCAAGTAAAAACATCTAAAATGTGAAATTCTAAAAGCAACTCACATCAAGAAATCCAGAAACTTTATCTAAATTTGTTTCAATAGAATACAAATAAAAATAAAAGTTTGAGAACACCTGTGATTTTACAAATTAAGCATAGAGAAATTCAAACCCAGAAAACCTTTAACAAAAGAATGATTCAAGAAGCAAAAGTAATCTCCAAGAACAATTTCAAAACAATCTATGTTCTCTCTTTCAAAAATTGATGTTTTTGAAATTTTCAGATCATCTCCTTATATAAATTTTCAAAGAATGTGAAAAAGGTGTAATCATTTAATGAAAATTGTTGAATCAGATTAAATTTGTTTAGTTATAAAACAAAAAGCAGTTAAAATCATTTAATTGTTTTTTTTTTTGGAAATAGATAATTGTTTCTTTTAACAATATAAATCAACAAAATTTAAACAAGTTAATTTTTTTGAAATAACTTGTTGATTTCATTAAACAAAAAGACAAAATAGAAAATGTTCTCGATCGGACTTGGAAGTGAGCTCCTGGTTGAAGCGACTTTGCTTGGGGTGTTGAATCGAGTTGAAAACGCTTTGTGACGAAGGGGACGATCAAGTCAGTGAGAGCATTAAAACTATCAATCTGTATCAATGTAGGTTTAGAAAAACTTACCTTTACTTGGGTCTTAAACCCCTTTTATAGAATTCCTTCAACGATTTTCATCAACCAGAATTATTTTCAACAACAAGAATATAATCTCAAAACAATATAATTTCACCAATAAGTACATTCTATTAATGTGTACCTTTCATTTTCGAGTACAATGCCACATCCCTAACAACTTTTATTTGCATTAAAAATATATATACACTTTAACTAATTTAGTTATTCCTTTTATTGTTTTTACTTTAATTTTATTTTCCAAATAGACTACAAAACATCTGGGCCGACCTCATAACGTGTCATTAGGCCCATACCTGTTCCAGGCTGAGCTGGGTATTTCTCACATAACCTGTCTAACCGAGCTTACTACACTTAAGTGCTTGGGCTGAAGATCCGAGAACGTTAAACTAGTACACAAGCCCCCCAGGCTCGAGTCGAGCTTGACAAGGCGAAAAGGCTCTCCTACACTGGCGAATGACATGACGTTTCCCCAAAGGGTAGCTGGGGCACGATTACCGAAGCGTCTTGTGAAAAGACATCTCACCTTATTAAATTTGGAGCGTACATGTGGCGCCTGCATCAGCGCTGGGGGAATCCTGTCACTTCACCTTCTTCTTTTTGAATATATGTTCTCTTTCCCTTCACTTCCATCTCTCTGCCTCCAAACTTTCTTCATTTTCATCACTCTGCCTCCAAACCTTTTCCAAAACTTCTCCTTTCCCACGCCACATCTCTCACCAGAAAACAAGGTATGCCTTTCCTTCTTAACTCCACTTCATTGAATGCATTACGAGAAATGTATCTTTAGTTTACGCCGATTCGATTCATTCTACCTGTCCTGAATTGCATTCGTATTCTACTTTTGTTTATGCTTTAGTTGCTTTCGACGATGGATTATAGTTCTTCATACCCTTGGGCTAAAAAGGAACTCCTAAAAGAGACCTCTTATTATACCACTCGTTTACGAATTAGGGAGTTAAGGGAAGCATGATGTTGTCTGAGTAAAAAACATGAGGCTTTAATAGTTGCGCATTTGTCGGGGTTCACATGTATGCCCCTTTCAATTAGTAGGAAGCCAAGGAACTTCCCTGCTTCTACCTCAAACACACACTTATATGGATTAAGCTTTAAGTTGTACTTTGCTATTGTTGAGAATAACTCTTCCAAATCGGTAATCTGTTGATCCTTCCTTTCCGACATGACGACCATGCCATCTACATATGCCTGCATGTTTCGCTTGTAGCTTCTCCTGCTCGACCTTGGCTTCTTCTTGGATCCGCTCTTGATCTCGTCTATGCTCCGTTCGCCTCTTGTAGGGCCCTCACGACCTCCATGAGTTGTATAGGCGGGGTCGCTTCCTTCGAATCCCAGCAGGCCTTGCCTTGTGTTTCTCATCACGTCAGAAGGCTTAGTCGCAAATGTGGATGAGATCAAGTTTTATCGGGCCCTACGGCGGGCACCAAATTTTCGCCAGTTGACTTTGGACAAACTGAATGGGCAAGCTCATCTTCTGCTTTGACTCGAATTGTTGCTTCAAGGTGCTTCACTGGGGCAAAGGGATCTCTACCTGTTGATCACACTCCGACGATCAAGTCAGTGAGAGCATTCAAATATCAAATCAGTTTCAGTCTTAAGTATTCAGAAACAACGTACCTTTACTAAGGGTCTCAAGCCCCTTTTATAAATAGCCCTTCAACTATTTTCTCCAATCTCAACAGAACAAGATTTCAATAGGGAGTATAATCTAAACAAAAAACATATAATCATAAAGAAAAACATATTGCTTACGCCCACCTTTATTTGGCGGGTCTTAACAATAATAAAACATTATGTTCACATGCACCTTTATTCTCGGATGTTAACTACTTTATTCCCAACAACTTTTATTTATATTTAATTAGCATATAGATTATATCAATCTGGATATTCCTTATATTTAATTATCTTTTTTGAGTTGTCTACCAGTATCTGGGCCAAGCTCATGACCCACCCTTTGGGCCCATACTGGCCCCAAAATTTGAGGTTGACCGTAAACGCTTGGACCGAGGTCCCGAGCACTCCTGGCCAATACAATTATAAACATATGGCAATTTCTTCCTGCACCATATCAATTCTAACCTGCACCATATCAATTCTAACCTGCACCCTATCATTTTCAAATTTCCAAAATTACCCTTATTCCAAATTTTAAAAATCTGGAATAGTAAATATAATTAAAAAATAAAAAAAATACATTCCAGATAAAAAAATTCGGAACAAAAATTAAAAATGTATTATGGATAAAATTTATGAAATTCAAAAATGTGTTATGAATATCTAAATCCGAAATATTTCCAGATAAAAAGGTTCGGAAGCAATTTTTATTTACACCCTTCTTTTTCTAAGGTTATTTTCGTCATTTTGAAAGGGCATTTTTGTCATTTTCAATACCAGGCTGTGATGGAAGAGGCCCAAACTTGGGCCCTAGTTTTAAGCCCAACAACTAGGTCCATGGCAAAGAGGATTCAAGAAGATTGGGACTCTACTACTGATGACAGAGAAATATTTCTTTATATGTTTCAAAGAGGACCATAAGAAGTAAAGCCCAAGCCATGAGAGCTAGTTTCTTTATTTGTAATTTTAGTAGAATAGGGTTCCTTTAGCATAATGGGGGGGGGGTGTGCTTATCATTGTAACTTGAGTAAAGCCTTTTTAGGGTAAGAAGTTAACCTAGCTTCTAGAACTTTGCTCCTAGGGTGCGACATTGACTTTAGTCAAAACCCTAGCATCCGCTCTTTTGTGTATTCCCCTTCATACCCTTGCTCCTTGTTCTCCAAAGCACTTGAACCTATATAATGGGGTGCTTGGCTCATGTTTTAATAAGATCAATTTTATGAGTAAAATGCTGTCAAATATTGCAAGCTTCTACTCCCTTGTCTAGTCTCTCTAAGTTAGACACTTTGATCTTCACCTCCACCTTTCTCCAAGTGATATGGCCCAACCAATCACTCTCCATACTTTTCATGCACCTACAAGGAACCCATAACTCTATATGAGCCCTCCTTGATCCATAAATCCATTGCTTCCGCCACCCTTTTTAAATCTCCAAGAAGAACAACCCATCTTTTGGTAGCAACCCATCATTTGGTATCAGAGCTTTGGTTCTTCAAGAGATAAGTGTTCTCTTAATTTTATTTTTTGAGTTTTCTTCAAATCCGTGTTGTTCATCTTGCCTTGATTTCTTGCTGTTTTTTTATGTCATTTTAATTGTGTTGCTTTTTAAAATTGCTGTACGGTTTTATTTTGGTTCAAATTGTTCTTGAGCTTCCAAACTGTTTTTAGGTTCCATTGAGTATTTTGTGTTGGCTGTTTTGTTTTTAATTTTATTTGAGTCTTATTGATATTTTAATCGGTGCAAAGTGTTTGTGGTTGAGTCTTTTTTATTTTTGAATCCATACAAGTTTTGTCAAAGTCATGTTCATCCTACAATGTCATAATTCCTAGTGGTACCTTTTATTGTTGATTTGGTTGCTTGATTTTGATTTTGAGTGCAGTTTATATTTCTGTTTTTGGAAGCTTTGGTGCCTTTTATATTTTCATATTTGAGTTCATACTTGTGTGTTAGTTCCATACAAGTTCTTTTCCAATAATTTCCATTTTATTTTTGAAGTTTCATTGTTGTTTTCTAATTCCAGTTTAGGATTTCTCTGTTTTCACTGTTACTGTGATGGTTGGAATCTTTCCCAGAAATTAATTCTGTGGGTGAAAATTCTGAAATTTTGGATTTGAGTAGTTTTATGTGTTGAGAAAAAGTAAAAAAAAGAAGTACATCAAAATTCAAAATACAAAAAAAATGAAAAATGACATACGAACATAGTGCAAAATTCTAACTCTGGAAAAAACGGTGATGCGGCAGTGATCTTTAAAAAAATATTAAAATTATTTGGCTCACTTTTTTTGTGAAATTCCAACGCCTATTTTGATATAAAACATTGAATATTCTTGTGGTTAAAATTTCAAGCTTAATTTTGAAGTATTTTGTCCAGCATAAATTTGGGAAGTTGTGAAAAATTTACACAAAAAATTCTGTAGTGCTGTTTTGGTTTTATTCATCTATTCTAGTTCCATTCACTAGGATTCCACTTTGTGTGCTACCTTTTCTTGTGTGCCTTAATTTTTTGCTTGTCAATTTTATTGAATACTCTTAAGTCTTGTCAAATATCAACTGCATTTGCAGTAGTCCTTGATTTTAAAATTTGAGTTTTGTTGCTTTAAACTTGTTTGACCTCTTTGGTGGAATTTACCTAAAAAGTGTTTTGGTGAGTAGTGGAGCTAAAATTTTGTTTTGGTGAAAGCTATATCACTAAAAGGGAGCTGGAGTAAAGACTCAAGGTTGAATAACCTAAGGAGACAAAGCAAGGGACAGCACAACCTCACTTGAAAAATACACAATATACACAAAGGAACTAAAAGTGAAGGAGTGCATAGAATAAGACTTTAATTTTTGTGCATAAAAAAAATTGTTGACCTAATTTCATTGTATTTCTTTGAGTTGTAATTCGCAAGAACTTTGATTAATTAGTGGATTAATACGCTTTAGTCGGTGAGTGTGTCTTCAAGGTTCCAAAGTGCTAAGAAGCCTCACCTTAGGATTCGACTAGTTTTAGGCTTGTAATGAGGGTTAAAAATAAGAAAAAGGCTATAAGCTCAAGGGCTAACAAATGGATTATCATAAGGTAGGCTAATATGGCTAGTGGGTTAATTTAAACAAAAATGCCTCTATCATATCAGTTCATGCACGTAAATCACAGTTGTAAAACAAAGAATCAAGCTAAGTTCTAGAGTATAAGCAAACATGAGTTGTAAACACACTAAAAAAAGATTATGATATATTAATTAAGGCTCAAAAACTCACTAGGGACAGTTTATCAAAAGATTCAACCCAAATTTCTCATAACCAACTTATTATCAATTTTTAAGAAAATCCAAACAACAAAGATAAAGAAATTAAGATTTTCAAGAATTATAAAACATGTCAGCCATTAGACAATCCTAAAAAGCTTATTTATTTTAACAGAAGCAAAAGAAATTCAAATAAATAAAAGAAAACAAAAAACACAAAACAAATCAACAAAAGATAAATCCTAAACTATCATTCTCCTCCCCCACACTTAAATCATACATTGTCCTCAATGTAAAAATCAATAAATAAATGTGTATAATAAAAGTGAGAGAAGAAGTACTCCCTCATTCAGCTTGAGGGAAGTGGCAGTTGCAGCTGTTTCAACCATCCCCTCTACAATACAAGCCAAGACTCTTCATCCATAGTGGTGTAGAAACACTGTCAACTGGATCGTCTAACCAAAGCATGCAGTACCTTGGTAAACTATGTAACAAAATATTATGTTGAAGAAGCCTTGAAATAGTGGATGGAACTGGGGTAGGTCCTGGAGGGCGTGTGAAATGGTACAGTTTCTTCCATGAATGGATGATGGTACTTTCTAGAGTATATATGGAAGACAAAAATTTATTCATATAGACGATCTGATATGATTAGCTTTTTGGGGATCATCTAAGGGTGGTGGTCTAAGGCTAGACAGTCTAGCTAGGGTAGACATTAGGGTTTAGGGTTTAGGGTGTCTAGTTGGGGTGGGAGATGGAATGAAATGTAAGTTAGGAGGTGGTGGTGGTTGGTAAAGGCTGCTTTCAAACGTTCCAATTATGATAGAAGGTGTAGCCAGTGGAGATGATGGAATGAGTGATATGGGTTTCACCTTAAATAGTGGAGGTTGTACTCTTTGAAACCTTTAAGGATGGAAGAATAATATCATCTTCTTCTCCACTAGCAGTGTCTACTTGAACGATGGGTAACACCTGCTCTTCCTCTTCTTGTATTACCTCCAAAACTATGTCAGAGCCATTTGCTAGTGCGCAATCTTTTTCAGTAGATTCGGCAAGTATAGCAACATCAACAACTTCTCTATCAAGACCTGCATGTGTCATAGAGTCTAATGCCACTTGATTAAGCAATGATTTTTCCTCCATCAGTGGAGGTTGGACATTAGTTGGTAATGGTTCAGAGATCCTAACAACCTGCAAATCAACTGGGTCAGCATAAAAAACAATTGGTATGGTTGCATCTATGCACTCTGACTCATTAGACAATGTTGGTGTAGTAATATCAGCGTCTGCAGTGCAAATCATATCATCAGACGATATGCATTTGTTCATCTCAACACATGTTGCACATGTATCATCAAAATTCTTCGCAATATTTTCAACTTGTCTAGCCAATTGACTAGCTTTCTCTTCTAATTTTAATAGACTAGCATTTATGCTTTGTTGAGATTTCATTGTATTTATCATTAATTGTCTCACCAGCTCCTCTAAAGATGGCTCTTCAAGATTATGAGGAATATTATCAGTTTGCAAAAATGGTTGAAAAGGTGTTTTGCCTTTCATCAAAATAGTATTGTTGATAATATGGTTGCTGTTGAGGTTGCTCATATGACGACTGACAATATGGATTAAAATGCTGAGGTTGTTGAAAATATGATTCACATTGTTGTAGAGGCTGCTCATAAAATTGTGAAGGTTGCTGCAAATATGGCTCATATGAATATCATAATTGTAAATTTCTTCAGCTAATTTCCGTTCCATTTTAGAATTGAAAACAGGGGATGTATAATATGGACACCAACACCTATTAGACGCCCTTAGAGCAAACTCTTTTTTTTTAATTGAAAGCAAACCAAGTAACTCCCAGGAAAGAGAGGTGAGTCACAAGTGGACAAACTTAGAAACCAAGTCTTTCCTAGCCAGAGTTTCCCTGAATTGCTTTCAATATTAAAAAATTAAAGAGTAGCAACTGAAGTGTCTACCCTAAATGCAAGTCCTAAAAAAAAAACTAAAGCAAATGCTACACTTATGGTTAAAAAAAATAGTTAGAGAAAAAAAAATTATGTTAAAATAAATAAATAAATAAAATATAGAAAATAAAAACAGTAAACAAAAACAAAACTAGAAATAAATAAAGATGACAAAACAAAAATAAAAGAAATAACTAAAAACAGAAAAGATATAAATAAAGGCAAAATAAGATAAAGATATAAAAGAATAAAATAAAAACAAAAATAAAGATAAAAGATATATGAGATAAAATAAAAAATAAAAACAAAATAAAGATAAAAGATATAGGGAGATAAAATAAAATAAAAACAAATCAAAACAAAATAAAGATAAAAGATATAAAGAAAGAAAATAAAAACAAATCAAAATAAAATAAAGATAAGAGATATCCTAAATATTAGATTTTTTATTTTTTTTTCGTTTTTTTTATTGCTATACTAAATAAATAAAAACAATAGGAAGAAAACAAAGGTTAAATATGCAGAAAATAAAATTAGGAAAAAATAAATAAATTATGCAGATAAAAAGAAAAACCTGATAACCAAAATCAAATTGGAATCCCCGGCAACAGCGTCAAATTTGATAGCTGTCGTTTTGCTGTCAAATTAATATGATTCTAGCGTAGACTTGTCTAATACTAGAGAGATGATAATAGTTGTGGTCAGATGACCCCAAGTCGTCTCCCAACGAATCCAATAGTAATTTTGGTGAATAGAATTCAAAACCTATCTGCAAACAATGAAAATTAGGAATAATGGTAAAGAAACAGGGGTTGCGATCGTTTAGCAAGAAAATATAAATGATGATTTGAATCAGTAAAGAATGCAGATTGACTCCCAAGTTCTTCCACCAATGAATTCTTCACAGGCTCTCTAAAGATTATTCTTTTCTCAATCCTCAGCAGAGCTAAACTAGATTGAACATGCGCCAAACCTAATTCAACTGAAGCTCACCAGTAAAGCATGCGTCTACCGGTTTAATCAATACCCACTTTGTTCCATGCGTATACTCCATGAGAATGCTTATCTCCTCTCTCTTGAATCATGCGCCCAAGAAATTAATTAGAACAATACGAACTAACTAAGAAACCAAAGTTTAAGATAAGGAAGACTCTCAATCATGCGTTCAAGTACAACCTCTCACAAAAACTAGTTTTCCAGGAGATTAGACAATAAAGGAACTGCTATAGAGAATTAAAAAGAAACTTTTATTGATCAAAACCTCAGAACTCAATGGGGAATCACAAAGGAATCAACCAAAAGGTTTAGCTTTCCATGCGGAGGCAAAAGAATTACAAATAAGAAAAGAAACTAAGAAAACCCTATGAAGCTCTCCCCCTTCTCCTTGATGCTTGTGTCCTTTTATAGGGCTTTTCTGCTCCAAGGATCTTGGGAAAATATTGCAGTTTAGATTTTGTAAACAATTTCCACTTCCCATAATTCTTTTTATTTTGCAGAAGATTTACTTCCAATTCTGTTTCTGGAATCTTGTAGCTTTTATTTTCTCTTTCTTCTCCTCAGAATTTTTTTTGTTTTGGTTCAAGAAGCAACTTGGACTTTTGCATATTTGGCCCATTCACAAAGGTTGATGTTTCCTCTGGATAATTTACTCTAAAAACTACAAAATTAACAATAATAATAGTTAAGGCCCAAATAAACCCAATTATAAGAATATAATTAAAACAATGGATTTATTTATTATTATAGTCCAATAATCTATGAATAAGGCTAGTGAGTGTTAAATATATGCTCATCACATATCTAGATTGGGAAATGAAGGTAGAACAACTTTTTGCTTGCCACCATGTTAGTGAAGAGAGGAAAGTACCCCTAGCCACCTTAAGCTTCCAAGGGAATGCTATGTATTGGTGAACAACCCTAGATAGAGATAGGCGCCTCCACAAAGACCCTCCCATAGAATATTGGAATGATCTTAGGGGAGCCTTGAGACGCCGCCATATTCCTATAATAATAGAGAGTTAATGGACAAGCTCCAAGGACTCCATCAAAACATGAGTGTAGAGGAGTATAGGAAAAAGATGGAGCTTTACATGATGAGAG